>NC_064551.1:602500-757500 GCF_023856365.1 Brienomyrus brachyistius | reverse complement strand
AGTGCACGCTGGCGCACCGGACAGCATTCCCACAGTGCACGCTGGTGCACCGGACAGCATTCCCACAGTGCACGCTGGTGCACCGGACAGCATTCCCACAGTGCACGCTGGCGCACCGGACAGCATTCGCACAGTGCGCGCTGGTGCACCGGACAGCATTCGCACAGTGCGCGCTGGTGCACCGGACAGCATTCGCACAGCTCACAACACAGGCAACACATGGGCTCCGTTGTGGGCATGACAGTAGGATCTCAGAAGCAGGCTTCATTTACAGAATATCTGTTGTCAGATAATTTATATGTAATATGAGAAATATGTGAATTGGCAGAATAATGCTGCTTTACAGAAATGGACATTTATACTATAATACCAAACCGAATGTAATACTTCATTGCTGATGTTTATCAGGTTATCAATCTGCCATATCTATTTTCCATGAAGGCTTATGCAGCACCGGTTCTTCAGGAGCATATGGGGTGGGGGGGCACCATGGATGGCATTCCACTCTACCTCAGGCATTCATTCATATTCATTCACATTTGGAGACTCGGGTTCACAGAACTGTGTGTTTTTGTACTCTAAGTGGAAGCCACTTGGGAAAAACCCATGTGAACAAGACTGCCTCTATGCACATAAGCCCAGGGTGGGAGCTGAACCCGGGGCCCTGGAATTTAGTGGCCGCAGCGCTAACCAGTGAGCCAGTTCCTGAAGAGAGTTATCACCTGTGCACTGCAGTCACTGAAACTACTTATGATACTCGAGCACTGCAAAGACAGGCAGCAGCAGCAGTGCTTCACTCATTATTCTTTTGGCCTCGCCGCTGTTAGATGGTTAGTCACTTTTAACACTGTAAACATTGTCCTCAAACTTTCTGTTCTATTTAGGAAATGTAAACGCATCGCCCAAAGCATGCCTGTGTTGTTTATGATGCCTCGGGCGAGATACAGGTGATAGAATTACGCGGGTGATGAATCAGAGTGTAAATGGTCCAAAAAGTAACCATGAAGCAGGAGTTCAGCGAGCAGGTATGTCCCCATGCTTTCACTTCCTGCAATATGGGCACGTTCCAAAGCTCGCCAGTCAGCCCAGCAGGAGCATTGCTGAGTCCAGAACCAAAGGAGTCAGCCGCGGCTGCTGAACTTCCAGGCCCAGATAGAGAGCGCACATCCGAAATAAGCCAGTGGAGATTAATAAATGAGAAAGAGATACCAGGCATGAGGGAATGGAGTGAATAATCAGCCCACGAGGAATCAGGCCATCCTGTCTGTGTGATCTGGGTGACCTGACTGCTGCCACCCTTTGGGGCTCTTAGAATGCACAGGTGGGTGCAGAGACTGTACCCAGAGCAGCAGCTTATCTGGGAAGGCAGGATGGGGACTGTACCCAGAGCAGCAACTTGTCTGGGCAAGCAGGATGGGGACTGTACCCAGAGCAGCAGCTTATCTGGGAAGGCAGGATGGGGACTGTACCCAGAGCAGCAGCTTATCTGGGAAGGCAGGATGGGGACTGTGCCCAAAGCAGCAACTTGTCTGGGCAGGCAGGACGAGGACTGTACCCAGAGCAGCAGTTTGTCTGGGCAGGCAGTACGGAGACTGTACCCAGAGCAGCAACTTGTCTGGGAAGGCAGGATGGGGACTGTACCCAGAGCAGCAGCTTATCTGGGAAGGCAGGATGGGGACTGTGCCCAGAGCAGCAACTTGTCTGGGCAGGCAGGACGGGGACTATACCCAGAGCAGCAACTTGTCTTGGCAGGCAGGACGGGGACTGTACCCAGAGCAGCAACTTGTCTTGGCAGGCAGGACGGGGACTGTACCCAGAGCAGCAACTTGTCTGGGCAAACAGGACGGGGACTGTACCCAGAGCAGCAGCTTGTCTGGGCAGGCAGGACGGGGACTGTACCCAGGGCAGCAGCTTGTCTGGGCAGGCAGGACGGGGACTTTACCTAGAGCAGCAGCTTGTCTGGGCAGGCAAGATGGAGCCTGAGGCTCAGGCAGCATGGAGACCGGGCCTGTATAGATGGCCAGAGTGACATGTCAGGTTCTTCTGCTTTGAATCAGAGGTTAAATTAATAACTGTTTTGCTGATTTGGAGAGGGAAGGAGGTGTGGGAATCACGTGGGGTCCAGTGTGACCCAACCCACTCATCCCTAGTGAAGTGGCCTCAGCACCCATCCAGGTGGGTTTCCTGTTTGTCGGGCTGCTCAGATGGTCCATTTGCTGCTGCACATTTCTGCACTTCCCCCTTTCCCTGGGTCTTTAAGTTTTGATTGAAAATCTCACAAATGGTTTTTGATTCTGTATATCAAATACAATAAATATGATCTATAATGTAAGACAGCTGCTTACAAGACTCACCATGCTGAAAAACACAACTATGTACATGCCTGACCCTGCTGAAAAACACAACTATGTACATACCTGACCATGCCGAAAAACACAACTATGTATATGCTTGACCATGCCGAAAAACACAACTATGTACATGCCTGACCCTGCCGAAGAACACAACTATGTACATGCCTGACCATGCCGAAAAACACAACTATGTACATGCCTGACCATGCTGAAAAACACAACTATGTACATGCCTGACCATGCCGAAAAACACAACTATGTACATGCCTGACCATGCCGAAGAACACAACGGCTTACAAGGGCAGTTGAGAGCAGAAAGAACACTAATGGACTTCTGGCAGTAATGAAGGAGTCATAGGAGAGCAGTGAAGGTGAAAGCTGTTGCTAATGTGTTATTAGTCTGCTAGATCTAGATCTAACCGGTATGACTCGCCTGAAATTTCACTGGGTTGAATGTGGCCATTTACTGAAATTAATTTAAACATCTGGTTTAAAGTGAAACGGCATCCTCTACGTAAGCAAAACAGCGTCTATTACCATGAGCAGAAATTATGTGATTTTATGCAGTTCGCAAAGTCAGTAAGACAATGGTGCTTTTTATTTGTTATTCTTGAGGACTGCTTAAAATATTTTTGCTTTTTTGGTTTTAGAGGAAGACTCTTCTGGCCTTAGATAAAGAGGATGAAGAGGAAAGGAACAAGACCATTGAAAGCTTGAAGACGGCTTTGCGGACGCAGCCAATGAGGTGATCAGTGTTAATGCGCGTGTGCAATAAGCAGAAGCTCGCAGGTCTGCAGTCTTGTCCGTTTGTGCACCAGACATACTTGTAGGGCTGCAACGATTCATCGAGTAACTCGAATAACTGGATTACAAAAAAATCCTCTATGCAAATTCTTTGCTTCGATGCTTCGTGTAATCCGCACGACTATGTACTGCTTAGTGATCACCGTGTTTCACTCGGAGGATTATTACTGTCGCACAGTGTGCTTACGCTGCATTACGTGTAGCAGGTTTGATTTGATGGCGCGATGGAGGAAGACAGGGAAAATAGTGAGGAAAGTCGGAGGAGAAGAAAAATGTCTGGAGTTTGGGACCATTTCAAACAAAAGAAAAGCGAAAATACTGTACAGTGTGTCCATTGTAAATCCGAATTAGCTTACCACAATAGCACAACGTCAATGATTCAACATCTCCACAGAAAGCACCCAGTCTATGCATCCAGTCCACAGAGCAGAACCAGTACATGGTAAGCGCGAGTGTCACTCGCATCTGCGGCTAAAATAAACCTGCGATAGAAACGTATTTATGGGAATATGTGTGAATAAAAAAAGTATAACAAGATTCAGCCCAAGCAGCCCCTATTTTTCCTCAAAAAACACTGATAACACAACAGCAGTGAAAATGATGCTGTCGTAGTTTAACATGGAGCTGGAGCCCGTCTATACACTAAGAGCAAAGAGACGGTTCCGTTACAGAGATGGTGAACTCAGGTGCAGTGAAGGAAAACAGCAGCAGTGCTTGTAATCGCACCTAAACCTTTACTGGTAAAGAGCTGGCGAGAGTCCGTAATCAAACCAGCTGTTCAACAAGCTGAAAGGTAAAGAAAAGCGACGATTACTGCTGCTCCCATCCACCGCCGTTTGTCTTCCACAGCAGCAAGGTTACAGTAAAGCTATAGAACGTAAAATAAAATTTAATCTATTTCAAGGCTTTAGTAATATTATTTTGCAGATTTAGATTAATATGAATAATATTATATAATAATAATATAAATAATATAATATAAACATAATAATATAAAAATTACCCCCCCCTCCAACAGCCTTGGGCCGGTAAAACTCTGAGACACTGAATTATTATTTCCTCTCTTTTTCAGTAATTTTATTTGATATTTTATTTATTAAATGCAAAGATAAAGTGTTTTCTTAAAAAAAAACCAAAAACAAATATGTACATCAATGCACTAAAAGGGTTTAGTTATTTTGTCAGTTGTTGTATGGAGTTCAATCATTAAAAATGTTCCTAAAGAGGAAACCCATGAGTTGTTCATTTTAAGAGACCCGTCTATTTTTGCTTTTTTGAATAGTCACTATTGCTCTTTAATAAGACAAAAGTATTTTGACCCGATTACTCGATTAATCGATGGAATAATCGACAGCATACTCGATTACTAAAATAATTGATAGCTGCAGCTCTACGTACTTGTAATGTTCTCCAGCTTATTCTGGCATCAAGAAAGATTTCACAGAACATGCAGGTTTGTTTTGGAATTTTGATTTGTTAATGTTGTTGCCCTCACAACTTATGAGTATTCCTATACATCACAATAGATTAACATGTCATGTTGGTCTCTCGCTGGGCATTAACCTGCCCCAGACCAAGCCTCACATCCATACTGTGGCTAACTGTTATGTTAGCTTCTAAGTTCTGTGCTGCTCAGGTTCTCAAGCTACCCTCCTTTCTGTTCCCCACCAAGGTTCGTGACCAGGTTCATCGACCTGGATGGCCTGTCGTGTATCCTGAACTTCCTGAAGAGCATGGACTACGAGACGACAGAGTCGCAGATCCATACCTCACTGATCGGATGCATCAAGGCCCTGATGAACAACTCGCAGGGCCGGGCACACGTGCTGGCACACTCTGAGAGCATCAACATCATCGCCCAAAGCCTGAGCACAGAGAACATCAAGACCAAGGTAGCCGTGCTGGAGATCATGGGCGCTGTCTGCCTGGTCCCTGGAGGCCACAGGAAGGTCCTGCAGGCCATGCTGCACTACCAGAAGTTTGCCTGTGAGAGGACTCGTTTCCAGGTTTGTTTCCCTGCCACGAAGTTAACAGATGCAGCTATAAGCTAAATAATATTATAAATCATCAGAAGACACCTGTTCTTAGGTGCTGCTGATATTGTGCTGAAAGCTCAAAGGTGTAGCAATCAGTGGTGCCAGTCGTTATGGTACTCAGCCCCATAATAAGTGACATCGCGATGGTGTTCTTTACAGACCTTGATAAATGACCTGGACAGGAGCACAGGGCGGTACCGAGATGAGGTGAACCTGAAGACGGCCATCATGTCCTTCATCAACGCGGTGCTCAGCCAAGGGGCTGGGGAGGTGAGGGCTGCAGCCTCGCACTTGTGATCCCTTTTTGGTCCCTATGACACTGACACTTTGACCTCTGACCTCAGGCAAACTTGGAGTTCCGTGTCCACCTACGGTACGAGTTCCTCATGCTGGGCATCCAACCGGTCATAGATAAATTACGCTCCCATGAAAATTCCACGTTAGACAGGTAAGTCCCTTCATCACCCTTTGCATCCAGACCTCGGGAGGGTGCACATCCTTGGGGTTGTTGAATCGATCAGATCTAATTTTTTCCCAGGCATTTGGACTTCTTTGAAATGTTGCGAAACGATGATGAGCTGACCTTGTCCAAGCGTTTTGAATCTGTAAGTTCCTCCTGATTGCAGAACAGGCTGTTCTCAGTCCCCTTGATGGCAGTCCATAACCTGGCTGCTTATGTCGGATGGTTTCAGGTTCATATAGACACTAAGAGTGCCACCCAAGTGTTCGACCTCATCCGTAAGAAGCTGAGCCACACGGACGCGTACCCACACCTCCTCTCTGTGCTCCACCACTGTCTCCTCATGCCTCGTAAGTCAGTGCCGTTACATCTTTGCTTTATTGCCATTGGCTCTAGCAGGAATAGTGTCTAAGTCTGACCTTGCTTTTGCGAATCACGGTCCTCAAAATCCTCATTAATCCTCTTTGTTTCCCTGTGAGGGGGTCACTCATTAAAGGAGTGACATGTCTGTCAGCTGGGTTGAGGCCTAGCAGCTTTGTGATAAGCAAGCTCATGCAAAACCTGCTCTCTCCTCAGATAAGAGGTGCGGGAACACCGTACATTACTGGCTGCTCCTGGATCGCATCGTACAGCAGATGGTGCTGCAGAGTGACAAAGGTCACGACCCTGACGCCACACCACTGGAGAACTTCAACGTCAAAAATGTGGTTCGCATGTAAGCAGTGAAATTCTACTCTTTGCCCTTCCTGTGTCTGTATTTCCCCAGATTCTGTCCTGATTGCCTGCCCATTTGTGGACTTCTCCCATGAGAAAGAAACTTCTTATTTTAGATGTGTTACTAAACTGGGAGGGATACTTAAATGCTATTTGTTTTCTTTCTTGTCTGCTCCTTTCCCTCTGCTTGCCGCGTGATTTACCTTGAGTTTCTCTGGGCCTTTTTAGCTTATCAATGGCCTCTACCTCTGTTATGCTGGTTATAGGCTGCCCAGTTCCAGCTTCGCTCATTGAAGGATCCATGAAATGTAGCATATTGCAAAGACTTTAATCTGTGCTTCAGGGCATTTGGAAAACAAGTGATCAGTAACGGGAATGACTTGGGGGTCAGTGTAGGACGGGACCAAATGCCATATTTTAATTAAGAGAAATACTTATTTTACAGGCTGGTCAACGAAAATGAAGTGAAGCAGTGGAAAGAACAAGCTGAGAAAATGCGGAAGGGTAAGGGCAGCAATGCCTGTGTGCTTGTCTGTGTCTGTCTTTCCGTCTGCCTGCCTATCTGTCTGTATGTGTCTGTCAGTCTGTCTGTCTGCCTGCCTGCCTGTCTGTCTGTATGTGTCTGTCAGTCTGTCTGTCTGTCTGCCTGCCTGCCTGTATGCCTGCTTGTCCATGGGGTATACCATGGATTTTAGACACATCAGTTGAAATTTTGAAACACAGAATCATAGTACTGCTTAAGGAATTTACACATTGCGACATTTCGCCTTGTTTTGTCTTTAGACTGTCAAGCTAGCAGCATGGTTCTGAATCTTCTTGCTATGCATCCTGGTTATATTTCTCCCTTTGCACTGAGTTTCTCTGCAGCTAATAGCCCGAGCAGCTTTGCTCATGCAGCAGCCAAGGTGACTGGCTACAGGGCTTTGCATCGCAGTGACCCTGCTGAAATGCTGGTGGGTGTCTCCTGTGACCTCTGACCTCACAGAGCACCAGGAGCTGCAGCTAAAGCTGGAGAAAAAGGAACGCGAGTGTGATGCCAAGACCCAGGAGAAGGAGGACATGATGCAGACGCTCAACAAGATGAAGGAGAAGCTGGAGAAGGAGACTACCGAGCACCGAGCCGTCAAGCACCAGGTGTCGGAGCTCTCCTGCCAGCTGCAGGAGCTCAGCTTGGTACGTCTCCCACACATCCACAAAGGGAGGGGGGTGATTTCTCCTTCCTGTGGGTGCTAGTGACCTGTCTGTTGTCTCGATAGTCTGATTAAACAGTATCTTAAATGACATTTGTAGAGTTCAGAGGTCACTCCCTGCAGCAGTGCGTGAGGGTGTGAGTCACTGTGGGTCCCACAGGGGGCGCTGTCTCACCTATCTGTATCTTACTGGCAGAGACAGCAAGCTGCTATCCCCGGAGGCCCCCCCGTCATTCGAGGTCCACCTGGGGCCCCTTTGCCGCTACCCCCCACCTCCACCAGGGTGTATGCCCCCTCCACCTCCGCCTCAACCCTGCGGTGGCCCACCTCCACCACCACCACCACCACCTCCTCTAGGTGGTCCCCCACCTCCTCCTGGATGCCCTCCCCTCTTTGGGGCCCCTCCTCCACTGGGAGCTCCTATGAGGCCTGCCCTTAAGAAGAAGAACATTCCGCAGCCGTCTAACCCGCTCAAGTCCTTCAACTGGGCCAAACTCTCTGAGGTACGTGGGGCTCGACCCTAGGCCAGACACAGACAGAATGAATGCAGCCATTATCAGAGGAAACGAAGCTCTCACCTACAAGTCTCACCTTTGGAAATCTAACCCCCCCCAGGATAAACTCGAGGGAACAGTCTGGGCTGAGGTTGATGATGTCAAGGTTTTTAAGGTCCTAGACCTGGATGACATTGAGAAGACCTTCTCAGCCTACCAGAGGCAGCAGGTGATGTGCATTGGTCATCCCTTTATACTGATGTGTGGCATCTTCTCTGTAGTTCCCTGTCATATGTGTCATTTGATGCTACCATTGACTGTTGTGCATGAGCCGTGAGGCTGTCACCATGGAAACATGCATGTGAATATCATGGTATTGATAAACCCACAGAAGCACAACTAATAACTGCAGAATCCTATTCTCAGAAAAGGTCAGTTTGCTTAACAGTCACCAGCACGGCTTGAATAACCACTGAAATGTTTCTCAAATGTGTGTCAGTGACGTATCAGTCTATTAACACCAGGAATCTGTCGGCAATGTGTTTAAATTATAGCAGGATGAAATTTGGTGCAAAATTGTTCTCCATCAAAAATGTCCTGCCTTTTCCATAGACTTGCCCTTGTGTGTTGATTTTGTGTATTTCAGGAATATGTGAATCTGATTTGTTACAAAGTTTAAAGACATCATGCTTATGTACATTATAGAGTTTGCATTTGTTTCTGTGTGTTTCTAATTGATTTCTTTTTATATATAAGTGAGGCTCTAAGAATGTTCAGTTGACTTCATTGTGCTACTAATATGAGCGATTGCTCAGAAAACCTGAGACAGCAATTCCAGGCTGCTTCCGTATTCTCCCACAATGCATTGCTGACTCATGGCTTACTGCTCTGATGTGGCGGATTTCACCCGTTCTAATTTATGTAGCCTCTTCCCTGCTTTCTGTCTGCCTTTCAGGACTTCTTTGTGGTCAGTAACAGCAGGCAGGTGAGTCCCTCGATCTCAGCAATCAGAGCATTGCCCATCAGCATTGCCCATCAGCACTGCCCATCAGCATTGCCCATTAGAATTGTCCTTTGATTTCAAACATCACTGTTGCTTTAAAGCAGTGTTTCTCATGCCGGTCATCAGAGACCACATTTTGGTTCCATCCTGGCTCCCTGTACACCTCAACATACCTCCACCAGGTTTTCGGTGTTCTTCACTGGGAGCTGGGAGGGAGTTACCCCCAGGACTGGGGTGAGAAACACTGGTTTAAGGGCTCTATAGCTGTTCTAGTCCAGTATGCACTTTACATATTTTATGACAGAAAACCAGTGTGACTGCCTGCCTTTGTACCGAGTCGCTGACAGGCTGATTTGGCCCATCATGGTACGTTATACTCTGCTGACTCGCTTCTCTGTAATAACACAGATTGGCGTCGCATCTCTCAGTGTGACTGTCAGCTTCTCATAACCTGTCTGGAATGACGACGCCCAGACATTTCCGATTTGGGAGCAAACAACAGGAAGTGCTGTTTAGTTATGCTGCGTGTTTTAAGCCTGATACCTTCACCGTTCCGCATGTCGTCTTTAGCCTTTTTATTGTAAAAAGTCTCTCTTTATGTTTTACATAATTCACTTACTTAGGTCTGCAAAATGCTACATAAAAGTGTCATTTTTTACACACCTTAAACACGCCAACATTCCACTGCGGATCGGCTTTGATCTTTTTTGATCCAGTGTAATATCCTAATGCAATTGGGAATGTTGCTAAGACGGAACGTATGTTTCACCCTTCTTCAGAAAGAGAACGAGGAAGATCCTGTAAGCTCTAAAAAGGTTAAGGAGCTGTCTGTCATCGACGGCCGCCGAGCCCAGAACTGCAACATCCTCCTGTCGCGGTGAGGCTCCCATGTTCGTCTCGCCGCTCGTGGTTCCCCCCGCGTTCCCCCCGCGTTCCCCCCGCGTTCCCCCGCGTTCCCCCCGCGTTCCCCCGCGTTTCCCCCGCGTTCCCCCCGCGTTCCCCCCGCGTTCCCCCGCGTTCCCCCCGCGTTCCCCCGCGTTTCCCCCGCGTTCCCCCCGCGTTCCCCCGCGTCCCCCCCCACGTTCCCCCCGCGTTCCCCCCTCGTTCCCCCTGCGTTCCCCCCGCGTTCCCCGCATTTCCCCGCGTTCCCCCCGCGTTCCCCCGCGTTCCCCCCTCGTTCCCCCCGCGTTCCCCGCATTTCCCCGCGTTCCCCCCGCGTTCCCCCGCGTTCCCCCCTCGTTCCCCCCGCGTTCCCCCCTCGTTCCCCCCGCGTTCCCCCGCATTCCCCCGCGTTCCCCCGCGTTCCCCCGCGTTCCCCCCGCGTTCCCCCTTCCCCGTGCTCTTTCATTTACTGTCTTCTTGGGATCTTATTCCAGTAGACAGATGTCTGTCTTTTCCATTAGTGACATTTTACCTTGATTTTTTTTTGATTTAGCTTGATTTTTTTAATGAAATCATTTTTATTCTGACTTCATTCACTTTGGTTACAATGGGGAACAAAAGATTCGCTTTTGGTGATGGTTACTTTTCAGCCCGTGTTACATTGTGATTGTTATATTGTGAGTGTGTACTTGAAAACATTGGGGAGATGTATTTTGTGGTGAATCAACCATTGATCAGCAGTTCTTAGTCAAGTACTAGATACGTTTTCCATATTGTAAAAGTATGGGTTTGCAGAATGTTGTTAAAATGTTCTTCAGAAGAAAGCAGAGTAATCCCTCCTGTTCTCTGTCGGGATTTTGCACCTGAAAAAAAGAGAGACAGGAGATCTTTTTGGTTAGTCAGTAATTAGTCAGTCACCTTGCAAGGAAGGACCCACATTATCACAGGGCGGATTCTTGCCTTTGAGATGACTTTTTGAAGCCGTGTAATGTTTCAGAACTATATGACTAATGGGACCCTGGGTACGCAGTCATCCTCAGAAGATTCTCTGGGATGTGCTTGCTGAGAAATGAAGCTCGGCTTGGCATCACACAGCCATGCATAGTTTTGCAGAGAAGGACTTATTCTTTCTAGCTGCTTCTTATTCAGGCGGCACCGAGACGACCCGAATGTAGGCTGTGTGCGTAAAGTGATATTTGTCATTGAAAAGCAAAGCTTGTAAGTTGAGCGTCACACCCCATCTGAGGGATGTGCTCTAGCAGAGATGGGGGGCCGTGATGCCGCTGCTGACCGCCTGGAAGCAGGGTGCCAAAATCCAGGCATTCGGGGCACTGTCCCACTCATTTTGGTGAGGGGGGGTATTCCCCTCCCAAATATGTGGCATCTTCTGCGTTGGTCTGGGTCACCTGGCGTTTCTGTCCCCACTGCGGCAGACTTGCAGAGGGTGGGCGGCTGGGAGTGGAGGCCACCTGCTCCCTTCGTTTCTTCCTGGGGGGGCTGACCCAAAAATGCAGAAATATGCCACTTCATTCCTCAAACGCCACGGGGAAAATCCCATTTACTCTTATTGCATCTCTTCAGGAGAAACTCCTTTCGTCCTGCAACTTTCTTTATATGTAATGCAAGTTATGCAAGTTTAATAGAATGTTTATATTCATTGTACATTTTATCAATGACTTTATAACATTGCTTATTATTGAAACATTTGCATGTGTTAAAATTAAAGCTGGCTTACAATTTTACAGCCATTGTGTATCAAACCATTCACCCTGTCAACAAAGTACCTGCTGTGGCAGTGCGAAGCCATGCAGAAGGTGTGCGTGGTGTGGGAATCAGAGGTACATTACACTGTGTGATACACAAATCACAGGACGATACTCCTGCGTTTCCCTTCCAGGCTGAAGCTGTCCAACGACGAGATAAAGAGGGCCATCCTGACTATGGATGAGCAGGAAGACCTGCCCAAAGACATGCTAGAACAGGTGGGTTGCTTTGAGCTTATTTTACTTGCTGGCTGCAATGTCCAGGGTTGTCCAGACTGGAACAGTTCCAGCTTTCTCCTGCCTGTGTGGGAGAAGCTCTGTCCCTGTCTCTGTTCCCTGTCTCTGTTCCCTGTCTCTGTTCCCTGTCTCTGTTCCCTGTCTCCGTTCCCTGTTTGTGACCCTGGAGGGGGTGGCAGAGGGTTTGCAGAGCCCCCAAGTAGCAAACTGAGGGCATCCTTCTGCCGACCATGAGGATGAGCCTTGGAGATCAAGCAGGTGGCATCTGAGGAATCTCTGCCACTAACTTCCTGTCCTGCAGTCAGTCATTGTTGGGCAGCGTCTGTATCTGATAGCTGACACTGCACATTGTAAAGAGCATGAACTGTGCTGTGTTCTGAGTATTAACGCCTAACCTAGGCTGGCAAATGCTTTCAACTTCTCAGCTCCTGAAGTTTGTCCCTGAGAAAAGTGACGTTGACCTCCTGGAGGAGCACAAACATGAGCTGGACCGCATGGCCAAAGCTGACCGCTTCTTCTATGAGATGAGCAGGTGGGTCCTCACGCAGTGGCAGGTGTGAGATTGCAGATCCTGGGCTCCTGTAGCCATGAAACGGAGATGTGAGTGTTTGTGGGTGAGAAATGCTGGTCTGAATGTGCGACACGTCCTTCCTGTCACGCTCGTCACCCGGCATTAGACCACAGTTTACCTAATGTTGCGCTAAGTGGTCTTCACTTAAAGTGACGAGTGAGCAGGTCAGAACACTGCATCTGTGCTCAACCTGTGTGACATTTTCAGCCTTATGTGCCCCCTTAGGAATGCAGCACCACCCCAGGAAAAGTTTGTAAAAGCAGGATGGGTGCAGATGTTACTTAAGACAAATCGTTCATAACAAATGCAGTAAGGGAAACTCTAAGCGGGGGCCACTGTAAAGGGCCCTAAAATGCTTGGAACATAATTGGATTGGTCTGCGTTGGGGGCCCAATATGATATGCTGTCATGGGGCCCAAAATCTCTGGCGCTCCTCGGACTATAACATCGGGAAAGACTCCCAAAGGCTCCGCTTTGTATCTGAGGAGTCCTTCTGGATCAGCATGCTGGGCTTGCTGTGTCAGCGACCCAGAAGTGCCTGCCTGAGACGTAATCAGGACGCCACGTGTCTGTGGCCCAGATTCGGTTGATGTGCCATGTGCCCTGGTCAGTGCAGGACACCGTGCTTCAGAACATCCGGGTCTCTGCAGAAACAGGCCGCTCCTTTCGCATTACCATGGGGGAGTGGGGAGAGGAGTGTGCTGAGGTGTTTTTGGACACCTTCCCCCTCAGGCCTTCGGCCGGCTGAGTAGGTGCTGCTCTGTGAGGGTGCCAGGACTCCTGGGAGTCCCGTCAGAGGTTCTGCCACGACGCGGACAGGCATTGTGCTCTCATCTCTGGTCACATAGAGGGGAAAGGAAAAATAGAGAGAGAGACTTAGGTGTAATTGTTTCTGAAATGTCTTGCAGAGATGGCTGCAGCCTCTGGGGGAGGGAATATTAGATGGTTAAGTGCTGAACCTCGAACACAGCGAAAGAGTTTTGGCTGTTGGTGAGACTAGCGAGAATCACCGAATGTCGGGGAGAGTTGGTGAGAGTCGCTGAGAGTCGTGAGAGTCGGTGACTGCCTGTCACACAGATGTGTACAGCATGGTCTAACACAGTCGTTCCTCATCGTTTGGCAGATTTAGCATGTTGAATCAACATCTGTGGAATCAAACGTCAGGCTTTTTGTAACTCATTTTCCTTCTCTTAGGATCAACCACTACCAACAGAGGCTGCAGGCACTGTACTTCAAGAAGAAGTTTGCAGAGCGAATCGCCGAAATCAAACCCAAAGTGGAAGGTACTGGTTGTTCATGCGGAGGATCAGGGGCACTGCTGTATGGCTAAAGAAAACCGCACCAAAGCTCTTCATTTGTGAATGTCAAGTTTCATCCAGTAAAAAGTGTTCACACACATGTATCACATATTCAAAAGGTTTTTCCCTCCAACTTGACTTGCCATCAGGGAGAGGAAATAGAAACTATATGAAAAAACAAAGTTTTTCTTTGTTTCGTTCCAGTGGAAGTGATTAGGTTATACTCCTGTAAAATACATCTATGATATAATTTTGATCACTAATAATATTGGGACTCTGTTAGTTTCTTCACAGCCAACCATTCAGTAAGAAATAACAGGTTATGGTTAGAAAAAATCTTTCATTTTCAGGCATCGACTTGGGTTTTTATGACTGGTCTTGTCCCCCATAGGATGGGAAACCACAGATTATCATGCTTTAGTAGCATATTTCCTACTTTCCAACATCCTGTTCTTTCACCCTAAGGCCTCAAATTAGGGTTAGGGTTTGCTCCACTTTGTCACTGTTCAAAATTTGTGACTCTGATAGTGTGGAGATTTTTGCAGAAACGTTCCAGTATTTCTTTGAGGTCAAATATATATAAATATGGTGGAAAATGTTTCTGATTACATTCGCTGCCTGAATGCTTGCAAATCCGGAGTTCTTATCCACAAGCCGGCGTTCGCGTGGCGAATGGGTAATTGATGCTTCTGAGGTGATGCAAGTCATGATGCAATATCTCTGCCCAGCACTGACCAAGGCCTCCAAAGAGGTCCTGCACAGCCGGAACCTGAAGCAGCTTCTGGAGGTGGTCCTAGCGTTCGGGAACTACATGAACAAGGGCCAGAGGGGCAACGCCTACGGCTTCAGGATGTCTTCGCTCAACAAGATTGCCGACACCAAGTCCAGCATTGATAAGTAATGCCTCCAGTCCCGATAGCCTCACATCTCCATGACGTGTGCCTGTCCTAATGCTACCCATAACATACGTAAAGTAAAGCCTGCACTCTTGCTTAGGGCTGAGCGTCGTTCAAAATTTTTCAATGCCAGTACCTGAAAGAGACCTTGATTTCCATACCGGTTCCTGAACAGTACTTTTCCTGATGCCTGTATGTTAAACATTACGACACAAATCTTTTATTTGAATAAGTTGTTGTGTTAGTTATTGAATAGTTACTGGGGGGGGGGAGCGATCTCAGTCATAATGGGACACGGCTTTCTATTTATACTTCACTTACACAACCCGCAAAATGTTTATAATTCATGAAGAAATCTGGCCAGCAGATCGATCTTTCATTTTCCACAGAATAAAAAAAGATGTGATGTTATTCTGCTGACACGTTTCAGCGCTCGCACGGGCAGTATATGGAGACAGGAGCAAAAAGGCATTCGATCTTAATGTAGTGCAAAATAATCCCATCTGCTCTCTCTCTCTTTCTGCACTTCCGCATAGCTTCCATGTTAGCGCCGGTGCTTGTGATCAAGCAATCAGCAAGTTTATCGCTGTAAGCACCTCCTCACTAGTGCCTCCGAGGACCTGAATCAGACCGAGCTCCGGTGGTCCTGCTCAAAATGGTCGCAAAATGTGACTGAATCGACACAGTCTGGAGCCCTGTTCAGCTACGCTTTTAGTTTCTAATTTTTTACACTAAGCGACACACAAAAGCAACAACACGCATGCAAACCAGTTGATGAGTTTGTCTCTGGTTATACTTTTCTCCCTACAACGTGTTTCTGTTACGTTAAACAGCCAATCACCAGCGACTTTAGATCTTTACACAAGTATTAGTTAAGATTAGCCAGCTTTTTAATCGATAGCATTGGAGCATTTCGGTTGGTACCACAAAAGTACCAAAGTTTGGTTCCCAGCCCAACTCCTGATAGCCGACTTCCTCCATGAAATGTGCCTGACATACTAACCCTAACATACTTGCATTTCGCAGGACTGTCACTCTGCTGCACTACCTGATTACCATCCTGGAGAAGAAGTACCCCAAGGTGATGCTCTTCCAGGAGGATCTCCAGGCCGTGGGACAAGCTGCCAAAGTCAGGTATGGAGCTTGACATCTAAGCCTCCTTAGTGATTTGTAGGCAAGTACAATTCTACCTTTGGAATGATGCCTTTATTCTCCTCACACTTACCTTGGCGCTTTTATTCATTTCATAGGAACAGATTTTCATAAAATTATTACTCATTTATCCTCTGAACAACACATGTTCAGACTGTGATTGTGCAGATACTTCATCATCAGGTCATCAAGTCCAGTTTCTTTCGGTGTTAAAATAGATGAAGTGGAAAATTCTAATATACGTGAGTTTTGGACTTGCTGCCTTAATGCAGGCGGGTTGGCTCATTGTCGCTGGAAGTCGGACCAGACTGCTTTAGTTACGAAGGCTGCTAGTGCTACTAGATTAAATATGTTACAGCTGCCAGATATGGCCAGATGTAGCATCACCTGTTTTTTTTAACTGCACAACAGAGTGTGTGAGGTCAAGCAGCAGAGTCTGATTAAATTACATGCATAGTGATTTTGCTATGCAGCAGAATATCGCATACCTGTCTTTAATGAATAGCGTTTGTTCGCCGTGTTCATTAGGTCATCACCGTGTCAGCTGATCCCGTCTCCCCTCGATGAGCCAAGGCGGTTGGGGGTGGGTGCTTACATTTCGTGAACAAAGCTCTGACTGTGCATGCTCACATTCAGTGCCGAGCTCCTGCTCCAATAGCGTGATGTCATCATGTAGGCAGCCGTGAAGAGATGAGTCTTATTCTCGCTCTCTGTGGCACTGCTGGGGTGGCCAGACTGGTTTATGGTCTTATTTGGGAGCCAGTTATGCGGAAGTTGTTCGGATAGTATTCCTTGCTGTGGGGAATCACAGAACAGGTCAGGTCAGGTCAGGTCAGGTTGAGGAGCATGTACTTGTACAGCGCGTTGCCGCACCCACCACGTTACGAAACACCTCCGGATCCCAGTTGGTGACCCTCCAGGCCAACATGTGATCCAATCTCACCCTTCAGAAATGGCCATCTATCTGCCACAACCAGGTGTCAGGAATGAGGATTCTGCGAGCCGGATCACCCTGAGGGTGATCACGATACAGGAAATGTGCTTCATTCGGGTCTCCATGAGCAACCACTCGTTCAACACAAAGTCAAACCAGCGGTACCCAAGGATTCTTCGATGAGACACAGTATCAAAGGAGTCCAGTCTTCTCGGCTCCACTGGATACCATCCTTGTCACACAGCAAAACGGGGAGCACCAAGACTCTGAAGACTTGAACCTTCGTCCCTGTAAATAGATATTAGGAGCGCCACACACCCCTTTCCATCAACCTCATGACCCCCATGCTCTCCCAGTCCATCTACTGACTGCACAGGAAGAGTCACCAGAGACTTGAATGTCTCTGTCAAGGTAAGTGATCCTCGCGACGTGGTCGAGATTCTCGCCGCAGACAGACGCACTGCTGTTCGCTGTGCCCAAGACAGTATGAAAGGTCTGGATCTTGGTTTTTATCTCGGTCAATCGCAAGCCCAGACTCTCAGACTCCTCACTCATTGACTCCGCAAAGATCACAGCGTCATTGGCAAAATCAAGATCAGTGAATCTTTCTTCACCAAAGGACGCTCCACCGTCACTGGACCCCACAGTCCTGCCCAACAACCAGTGCCTGCAAGCATTGAACAGAGTAGGAGGAAGAACAAACCCCTGACAAACCCCAGAATCAGCTAGGAATAATGCAGAGGTTCTGCCTCCACTCTGCACAGCACTCACAGTACCAGTATACAGGCCGGCCATGATGTCCAGCAACTTCAGGAGCATCTCACAAAGTCTCACGATGTCCTAGAGGGCAGTACAATCAACTGACTGAAACGTTTTAAGAAAATTGGCAAAGGCTGCAAAGAAATTCTGCCAATATTCGCACTTGTGCTCAAAGAGAACCCTCATTGGCAGGATGCGGTCAATGGTAGACTTCTTAGGCATAAAACCAGACTGCTTCAGTCACTGCTAGGCAAACAAGATCCTGTTGAAGATGACCCTAGCAAGGACATTTACTGGCACTGCGACCTGTATTATCCTCCTGTAGTTCCACAATCCAGGCGATCACTGTTCCCTTCCCAGATAAGGACAACATGTCCCATTTCGCAGTAGTTGGTATGACGTCCATCTTCCAAATGGAAGCATATATTGCTCGCAATGCCAGGAGGACAGCCTAACCACAGCCTGAAGAAGTTCACCCTGGATACCACAGATCCACACAGCCTTCCCTACCCCCAGCTGGTTCACCACCCATGCAATCTCAGTAACATTGAGTGGTTCACTGCAAACTGGGGGATCAGCCTCAAGAACTGTGGGCCCAGAGATGCCCAATATCCTACTTGGAAGATCAGGTTTAAACAGATGCTCAAAGAAACTGGGTCAGCGGGTCACAACTGCAGTGTCATCTGTAAGGACCGTTCCATCACCCGCCCTGACTGAAACTCTCCAAGGAACAGATTCAGACGTGTGTAATGCTTCAATTCCTGTGTAAGCAGGACGTGATTCTCTAGACAATAGATGGTGTGTCACCTGCTCACAGATTCATCTAACAAAGCCTCCTTATCTGCCCTCAGGACCCTCATAGCCTTCTCAGTTTCCGATACAGACTGGAGTTGCTGTGCACTGTGACTCCTATCAGTAATATCCAGGGTGCCCTGCGAGATGAAACTTCTCCATTTCAGAAGACTAGCAACACCAACACAACCTTCAGCTACCTTCAGCCTGAAGGTCTCCCACATCACATTAGAATCGGAAGTCACACCCAAGTCTGCAGGTTCTTTACACAAACGGTTTTATTAGAAACGGCCTGATCTTGGAGTCTGGCCAGAACCAGCCTCCTTCTCCTAGTAGATGGTAGCCTACTGGGTCTAAGACTTGAACCTTCGTCCCTGTAAATAGATATTAGGAGCGCCACACACCCCTTTCCATCAACCTCATGACCCCCATGCTCTCCCAGTCCATCTACTGACTGCACAGGAAGAGTCACCAGAGACTTGAATGTCTCTGTCAAGGTAAGTGATCCTCGCGACGTGGTCGAGATTCTCGCCGCAGACAGACGCACTGCTGTTCGCTGTGCCCAAGACAGTATGAAAGGTCTGGATCTTGGTTTTTATCTCGGTCAATCGCAAGCCCAGACTCTCAGACTCCTCACTCATTGACTCCGCAAAGATCACAGCGTCATTGGCAAAATCAAGATCAGTGAATCTTTCTTCACCAAAGGACGCTCCACCGTCACTGGACCCCACAGTCCTGCCCAACAACCAGTGCCTGCAAGCATTGAACAGAGTAGGAGGAAGAACAAACCCCTGACAAACCCCAGAATCAGCTAGGAATAATGCAGAGGTTCTGCCTCCACTCTGCACAGCACTCACAGTACCAGTATACAGGCCGGCCATGATGTCCAGCAACTTCAGGAGCATCTCACAAAGTCTCACGATGTCCTAGAGGGCAGTACAATCAACTGACTGAAACGTTTTAAGAAAATTGGCAAAGGCTGCAAAGAAATTCTGCCAATATTCGCACTTGTGCTCAAAGAGAACCCTCATTGGCAGGATGCGGTCAATGGTAGACTTCTTAGGCATAAAACCAGACTGCTTCAGTCACTGCTAGGCAAACAAGATCCTGTTGAAGATGACCCTAGCAAGGACATTTACTGGCACTGCGACCTGTATTATCCTCCTGTAGTTCCACAATCCAGGCGATCACTGTTCCCTTCCCAGATAAGGACAACATGTCCCGTTTCGCAGTAGTTGGTATGACGTCCATCTTCCAAATGGAAGCATATATTGCTCGCAATGCCAGGAGGACAGCCTAACCACAGCCTGAAGAAGTTCACCCTGGATACCACAGATCCACACAGCCTTCCCTACCCCCAGCTGGTTCACCACCCATGCAATCTCAGTAACATTGAGTGGTTCACTGCAAACTGGGGGATCAGCCTCAAGAACTGTGGGCCCAGAGATGCCCAATATCCTACTTGGAAGATCAGGTTTAAACAGATGCTCAAAGAAACTGGGTCAGCGGGTCACAACTGCAGTGTCATCTGTAAGGACCGTTCCATCACCCGCCCTGACTGAAACTCTCCAAGGAACAGATTCAGACGTGTGTAATGCTTCAATTCCTGTGTAAGCAGGACGTGATTCTCTAGACAATAGATGGTGTGTCACCTGCTCACAGATTCATCTAACAAAGCCTCCTTATCTGCCCTCAGGACCCTCATAGCCTTCTCAGTTTCCGATACAGACTGGAGTTGCTGTGCACTGTGACTCCTATCAGTAATATCCAGGGTGCCCTGCGAGATGAAACTTCTCCATTTCAGAAGACTAGCAACACCAACACAACCTTCAGCTACCTTCAGCCTGAAGGTCTCCCACATCACATTAGAATCGGAAGTCACACCCAAGTCTGCAGGTTCTTTACACAAACGGTTTTATTAGAAACGGCCTGATCTTGGAGTCTGGCCAGAACCAGCCTCCTTCTCCTAGTAGATGGTAGCCTACTGGGTCTAAGCTGAAGTACAGAAGACAGAACATCAATCACAGAACATCATGCAGTTTTACTTGCTCTCCTGCCTTTGCAATGGAGAGAGAGCCTCACCTGAAACCCAGACAGGTGCCCCAGGCCAGACTGTGGTCCAGTGAAAAAAAGATTCTATTCCTACATCAGATGTCTGACTGGCCCTTTCACACCGCCGGCTGTCCGTCGCTTGGGTGCCTGCTTGGGGCTGGGGGCAGAGTTTGCTCAGAAGATGGATGGTCAGATTTCAGAGAGCCCTTCTTTTCCTGGTAATGAAGTGTCTCTGTAATCACTCAGCTGATTGAGATATGGGGTATGGGATACGCAGTTCTGTTTTGATAAGAGCATTATGCCAGGCAAACAGTGTAATGCTGTTCTCAATCTATTCCAGCATGACTGAACTGGATAAAGAAATCAACAATCTGCGTAGCGGCTTGAAAAACGTGGAGAGTGTGAGTACACTGCTGGGGGGGGCGGGGGGTGGTAACCACCGACTCAGGCAGCAAGTAAGAATGAAAAGGCTCCATCTCATCTGCTCAGACAGCAAGTGTTAGCAAACGAAAAGCAGTAGAGATCTGTTGAGTGGATAACATGAATCGAGCCAGACTGGCCATTTCACTGGCACAGTGACCGGAGATGAGCCAGAAGCTTAATGGTCAGGGTGAGGTGCAGTATTTCAGAGCAGTGAGAGAAGCAGGGTCAGTTCTGCTCTTGGGAGAACAGTTTCCTGCATCGGGGCGGCCAGTTTCAGTACTTGAGGTCTGCAGGGTGCACATTTTGGATTAGCTTGGTTGATTTTCATGCTGCAATTAATGTGACACAGTAGCACTGGCTGCCTGTCGGAATGTACCTAGAAAAGCCCTGTAAGGATTGCAGTTGCCCTCGGCTAGATGCACAGCAGTTTGCTTGTAGGCAGAAGAAAATGGGCTGAAAATGGAGGTGTAGCTGTCTCCTTGTACAACTGAGTTTCATGGAACGTTTGTTTAATTTCCTCTCTGGTAGGAGCTGGAGTTCCAGAAGAAACTAACGCCAGCGCCAGGAGACAAGTTTGTGTCGGTGGTGAGCCAGTTTGTGACGGTGGCCAGCTTCAGCTTCTCTGATGTGGAGGACTCCCTTCAGGAAGCCAAAGATCTAGTGAGTATGAAGTGGAAACGCCTTCGGGCCCCAGTGGTCCCTCTCAGCACTTCAGCAATGGGTGACACACATCAGGCTCTGTTCCTTGCTTACAAATTGAAAGCTGTCCAGCAAACCAGTGCAGCTGACGGTGTCCTGTTACCTTAAGCCTGTTACCCAAAGCCGGTTTTAATTACTGGTTATACCTCCAGTGCTGTGTCACCCTGAAATGGTATGACAGCAGTGTCAGTAGAACTTGTGATACCAGAAAGTTCGTTTCGGGCCACCATCTCATGAGAGGAGTGACAGCTGTTATCTGAGCTCTTCCCACTTAAGACTCTTTTGTCCTTATTTATTTATAACATTTTAACTGAGCTGAGAAGACAGAGGCCTATAACCCCACAAACTGAGCCTAGCCTTTGGGCCTGGGTGCATGCTGAGGGAGGGGGCTGTTCGCTCCAGCATGGGGCGTCACAGCAGAGAGCCGCGGCCCGCGCTGCTGCTTAAATGCCTTCTGTTGCATGCGGGGGCAGTTCCAAAGGGCTCTGAGGCACTTCGGTGAGGACGGCGGAAAGGTGCAGCCCGATGAGTTCTTCGGCATCTTTGACCAGTTCCTGCAGTCCTTCGTCGAGGCCAAACAGGAGAATGAGAACATGCGACGTCGCAAGCAGGAGGAGGAGAGGCGAGCGCGCATGGAGGCCCAGGCAAGCTAGCGGGGGGGGGGCTGGGAGCGCTCAGTTCATGGGCACATGCATGTGATCTGGCTCAAAGGTTTCCAGTTTCACTATAAAAATGTCCACATTCCTTCCAGTTCTACATCCAGATGCACAGACTGTCTAAAGAGCCAGAATAATGCATTTCCGCATTTCCTAAGGAGATCCGGAGACAGTTACAGAAGCGAAGATGTTTTTCCACTGAGACACAGGGCACTGGGACCCGAGCAGATCCTTAAGTTCAGTAGCCATGTAGCACCTTTAGGTTTCTTGACAAAGTTGTGCAGTGCAGGAGAACAATGAACAGTTGTCTCCTAGAAAGACACGAGACTTTTATTTTCCAACATCTGAACTGAACTGAACTGTATGCCAGCCGAGGACCTGCAGTTTATTAGCCTGGTGTATATGAAATCAGCCGAGTCAGTCAGTTAAGGGTTACAGCTGAAGGTCTTCACTTATCACCCAAAAAAGGGACAGGAATGTGGTGGCACAATGCCGCAAGTTTTAGGAACACTAACAGGATGCGGATGGCGCCCCCTGTGGGAGGCTGCAGTGTTAACCCACTGGGCCAGTGGAGCTTGGTGTCCACAGCATAGTTTTATTATACGAACAAGCATAAGGCCCCTCTCACCTTCATTTTCATGTATCCTGCAGACCTGCTGCATGAGCCGACCCGGTTACTCTCGGGTGTGGGACAGCTCTGGATTAAACCGGATTCATTTTGTCCTATTTCCACCAGTTAAAGGAGCAGCGTGAGAAGGAGCGCAAAGCCCGCAAGGCAAAGGAGAACGGCGAGGAGGACGGCGAATTCGATGACCTGGTGTCGGCACTGCGCTCAGGCGAAGTCTTTGACAAGGATCTGTCCAAGATGAAACGTAACCGCAAGCGTGTCACCAGCCCGGCAGCTGAGACGTGCAGCAGGGAGCGGCCAGTCACCAAACTCAACTTCTGACATGGCTGGTGTTAGACCGCCGGAGACATAGCTGAGGAGCTCATGTTTACTCAGCCTGCTTTCCTCTACTGGACTGCCACCTGGTGGTAGACTCTGGAAGTTACTCCTCATTGTCTCGCAATCTTCTTCCCTTGAACTCCGCAAAAGTAAAACTGAACAATGATACCGTCGTCTTGTGCGAAAGCACAATTTTAACATTATTTATGTCTAATAACTTTGTCCCAAAACCAAAAAAAAGGCACTCCCTGAGAAAATGTGCAGAGAAAAGAACGGAAATTGGAACCAGCTTCTAGTGTCCTGTGCAGACGGACATTTACTCTTCACCAGGTGAGACGGGGAACATTGTAGTGCACCAGTCATGGCTGAGGACAAGTCTCTGTTGAGGGCCGGCTGTTCATACTGAGGGTCATGTGATGCTGAAAGAGGCCGTGCTCAGCCAATCGGAATGAAGCAAGGGCCAGCTGTTCTTACTGAGGGTCACGTGATGTTGAAAGAGGCCGTGCTCAGCCAATCGGAATGCAGCAAGGGCCAGCTGTTCATGCTGAGGGCGTCACGTGATGCTGAAAGAGGCCGTGCTCAGCCAATCAGAATGCAGCAAGTGTCTTCCTTGCTTTATCTGCTGCTCTCTGGTTGACTGCAAGCCCATTCCCTTTAATATGTTAACATTTAATATGTTAATTCCTAACTTGGTTACCATGTTGCTTCAGAAAAACAATCCATGCAATTATCCAGTAATTTTGTGGGGGGAAAAAATGTTTTAAAGTATGTTTAAGAACATATATAAACAAAAATATTTTCACCTTATAGAATAAGTTCCTTTCTCAGGACATTTTTAAAAAAGGTGTTCAGCTGAGCCTCATTTGTTTTGTCGACTTTCGTCTTGGACTGATGCAGAATCTCTGAAATTAACCCCCCGTTTACCGCCGGTAACATGTGCTGCTCTTATGGGTTTTGTAAAAGTCACGTCTGTGTCTCATTGAAACACTGTGCAACTTCACCTGACGTCGGTGCATCCAGCTGAATGTGTTTAGCTGCAGTTCACACATGAGCCACCATCGTGTGAAATGTAAGGTCATCTCCAAAGCAAGCAAGCTCTGCAATGTCCTTCCCATCAGCGTGGCTGTGGGACAGTGTTTCTCCTGAATAAAGTTTGTTTTTTTGACAGGTGGATTTCTTTTTTTTTTTTACTTCCAAACCACTAGCAATATTACTGCATACCGATCAAACCAAACACAAACATCTAGAAAATCTGACACCCTACACTGTACCGAAAAAGAACCTGATATAAGTGTCACTGCTAATGGATTTCTTGTTTAAGAAGTGTCTTCTGTGGCTTTTGTCAGCCTGTTACACTGTTGCAGTGAGAATGTACTGGCAGACGAAAAACCTTGGTATGGATGTGACGCTTTCTGTGGCCGGTCAGTGAATGCAGTGTGGTTTGACGTATTTCTCTAAGATGGACAAAGAAACTGGCCGTTTAGGTGGACGTGCATGTGGATAGTAATTAACAATGATGCAGTTTGGATGCTGAAAACGCCGGTGGGCATATCAGCTGCTCTGACTGTGAGATGTTACCGATTACTGTGGCCTGTGAGGACATGGTCTCCATGACGGCATGTTCTGCAGCTAGTTACATCAGCCAAAGCACTGTGCAACAGTGCCAACTTGCATAACATTTCATTTAACACTAGTACCCAAAGTTGTGGAAGCGCTTCCAATTTTTAGAGATCGCAGCACTTTATTCCAGTTACTCCAGTTACTCATTTAATGGTCCAGTACATGATATTTGTGAACATTCTTTGATAATTTATAAACATTGCTGCCAATATTCATATAGTTATTTTTAAAGTTTAACACCAAAGATGCTAAGTATTTCAACAATTTTCACCGCTAGTATAAGTAGTTTAAAAAATTTGCAAGGCTAAAGACGAAATATTAGTATAAACTACAAACTGATATGCAGTATTGAAAGGCTAATAACAAGCTGTTCACAACTGGCACTCAATGCAGTTATTCTTGTGAACGGTGTTGTCAAACATATTGATTTTTCGATACATAGATGCAGAATATTAGTCTTACAACAGTCATTTTCCACAGCATTGCTACCAGCTGCACTTTTCTCTCTGTTCTCTGACAGCGCACAGCCCATCTCCTCTGTGTTCTTCTCACTTGTCTCATTCGCTCCGGCTTGTTACCCTGAGGATGTGCTAGACAGATCTGCGTCTCATCGGGAAGGAGACACAGCCACGTGCTGGATAATGCCACAGTCATGCTGTTGGCCCATTAATGGTAATGCAGAGCCTCTGCTATCAGTCTCAGCAGACAAAGAAAATAGCGGGAGTACTGTGTGGAAATACTTCGTATTTGGGGCAAGTTAGCAAGGAAAGTCGAAAGATACAAACAAGCCCATGTACTGTAGCACCCCTAGCTCTGCCATTATGCTGCCCCTGAGTCCTTTCAATCTAACAGAATAGGCTGAATTGCAATACCACTCATTTCACATAATATTTTATATTATTTTCTAATATTTCCAGGTTAACCAGAATGTCACTATGGTGATTGTATTATCACAAGTGATGTATTAACTCAGATATCTGGAAAGGGATGTGTGGCACTCGCTCCCGATATGTTTGTCAGAGGATGAAATTCCAAGTCTTTACAGTCCTGGTGCTCCCTGTCTTGCTGTATGGCTGTGAGACATGGACACTATCCAGCGACCTGAGACGACGACTGGACTCCTTTGGTACTGTGTCTCTTCAGAGAATCCTTGTGTATCACTGGTTTGACTTGAGTGGTTGCTCAAGGAGTCACAAATGAGGCACATCACCTGCGTTGTGAGGGAGTATCAGTTACTGCACTATAGCCATGCGTTGCGAGTCCCTGTTGGTGATCTGGCTCACAGGATCCTCATTGCTGAGGACCCGGCTGGCTGGACCAGGCCACGAGGACGCCCATGTAACACCTGACTGTGACAGATACACGGTCATTTCTGGAGGGTGGGACTGGGGGGGGGGCGTCCCTGGAGGGGACACCACCTGGGATCCCAAGCCATTTTGTCATTTGGTGGGTGTGGTAACTCATTGTATCAGTGTATGTTCCTCAACCTGACCTGAGCCAACCAGAAGAATTTCTATTTTGTCACAATTAAGCTAAGTATAACAATTGGAGGTCATCCAGTGCTTCATTTCACAAAGGCAGTTAATTAACAAGGCAGGAGGCATAGATGTGACAGTATCGACACTTACATATAATTGTGTGTCATCGACATAGCAATGGGAATTAAGACCACGACGACAAATGACACTAAGTAACTGAAGCATATAAATAACAAAAAGTATGGGTCCTAACACTGATGCCTGAGGAGCACCCTGTGTAAGAAGAACAGTGGTAGATCTGTGTGTCTTGATCAAGACCTAATAATGACAGTCTCTAAGGTAAGTTGGAAACCAGGAAAGAGTAGGACCGGGAATCCCAATATCTGAAAGGTGGGAGAGAAGGATTGACTGCATCAGTTATGCAGCTGAGATCAAAAAGTAAGTGGATTGCTGGCCACTCCAGAATCAAGGAGAATGGCGAGGTCATTGACAACCCTAAGGAGTGCAGTTTCAGTCCTGTGAAAGGCTCATACAGATTAAAGCATCCAAGTGATCTTCCAGCTGTGCAGCAGCAGCATTTTCCAATATCATCTCCATAAAGGAATCATGGCAGATGGGATGATCAGGTGTGATAATCACAGTTTTCAATACACAATGCTACTAGCAACATTATAGTTTACAAAGTGGGAAATGGATGTCGAAAGAATGCTAGAGCAAGCTTTAATCATTGTAGAAGGGGCAGGTTCTAGCACCAGACTGTTGTACAAGATGGGCATGTTATGTCCTGACATGTCTGGGGGTGGGGGCATGTTGGGAGGAGACGTTGTAGTGTCTGATGGCAGCAGGCAGGAATAATTCCAAATAGGGGTTTTCAGCTCACTGTGGTGGAATGAGCCAGTGGCTAAATATGCTTCAGGATAGTGCCCCCTGGAGCACATGAACGGAATTGTTTGTAATGTTGTCCAATTGTACCAACATCTACTACAGCCTCCAGTGTGTCTGGGGTCAGCGCTGTGGTGGAGCTGCCCTTCCTGATGACATTGTTTAGGTGTTGTGACACAGTCTGAAATGATGCCAGTTCCCCAGCAGGCCACAGCGTGGAAATGCTCACTGGCCACCGTGGACTGATGAAACATGACCAGCAGCCTGTCACACACATCAGGAGACCCGAGACTCCTCAGGAAGTAGAATCTGCTCTGACCTTTCTTGTATAGAACCACTGTGTTGTCTGCCCAGTCCACTCTGCCATGCAGGCGGTCCTTCCCGTGTTCGTGGCTCTGCCCCACCCCCAGTTCATCCCCCTGGATGACGATGGGTCTCACTTACACCAGAAGTCCTTTGACTCTCAGTTATCCTTCCTGCACCAAAAGCCACAGTCCTCTACTAGTGCTTTGTACTCAGAAACCTACCGATATCAGACGTAGGACGCAGGCCATTTGGTTGCAGCTACCATGAGAGTTTACTTAGTGTCCTGCTGACTTTTCCTTAGCAAATCGTCATTATAATGCCTCCTGCTGTTAGTACTTTGTGATCATATTTTCATTGTCCCTGGGCAGAATGGCAAACTGTATCACCCACATACATTGTGCATTTTTCTTGATAGATTGTCTGAATGCTAACAAAACAAGTCAATGCAGAACCAGGTACGTGCCTTAAATGTGTGAATGAAAAACACCAGCGGCGAGGTTGGAAATCCAGGCCGTCCTGCAAGAAGCTCGCCCTGCGTCCCCACGTGTATAAAATATATATTTTTTTGCTGGCATATTCCAGGGCTTCTGCCCATATCTGGGACCATTGAATCACTCGGAGTCTCCATCCTATTTTCAGGATCCCTGAGTAATGCAATCACACAGATACTGCTGTAAGGACCCATATACTCTTTTAAAGGCAAATAAGTTACTTAAGAAACAATATGAGTATATGTAGTGATTTATGATTATATACTCATTCATTTAAATAAAGTGTATTTTGCTATTTATTTATAGTAGTTTCACATATAAACGTCAATTCGTCAAGAGGGCTTTATTGCCATGGCAACCATATACAAGTAAGCCTACAGTAACACCAGCAATCTTTCAATTACAAGTGTTATTCCTTCACCAAATTCTCACAAGCAGCAGAAAGTAGAACACATTTCTGTGAAGTTTTACTCCAAAGGGTAAAACGCCCTTTTGGGTATTGGTTAATGGATAGTTTCCTAGTCATTTAGCTGAAGAGCTAACTTGTGGATCTGTCTGTAATTAGCCAGTCAGCGAGGTTCAGCCCTGCAGGTCTGCTAAATGTACCCAACTCGTTACCATCGCTACTTACTTACTCTAACTTATGTTTTACCAATATTGTAATTTTTTTTATTTGCATTTGAGTTTTACACTTTTGGTATATTTTTGGCGTTAATTGACGGGCGGAAGGGTAGTGCATCAGTTGGTCACTCACTTTTAGCACTTCTGATGCCATCTTTGTCAATATGCCTGAACTGTATTTTTCTAAACTCCTTACATTTGTCCATTTTGTCAGATAAGAGTCGTTGCTTAAAGTGCACAGCAGCTACAGCTCCCGATTTTACACTCGATCACTGAAAGTCTCTTTTGAAATGACAATATGTTTTTTAAATGGGGCTGGGAATCTTGGTGTGGCCAGGCTGTGTTTAAAGAGTAATGTGCCATTTAAGTGATGTGACTTGATGTCCAGGGGCTGTTTGTGCTCTAGTTGTTCCAGCCAGGTACTTATATTTTGTTATGCTGTAGGTCACGGTGCGGAATACAGACTATGACTGGACTTTAATGAGTGCAGAAGCACACCTAGCTGGCCTGTGTGCGCCTAATGGGACTCAAATCTTCACCCCCGATCTTGACTGGCAGCCCATCCCTGTCCATACAGGACCAGATGCAGAAGATGGGGCTTGTATGTCTCTCAAGGTTGGGACTGCTTAAGTATGTAGCCATTTCCCTCAGGTGAGATCTTGCTTCATGCTGTGCTCTTGTATCTGTCAAGTGTTTTGATAGTTTGTGGGTAAACTGAATACTGAATGATGAGCAAAAATGGTAAAGGGTATCCCGAGTGACACAGCCTTGTCCATTTCGGCGGGTCGGGCGGGGACGAGAACCAATTTTTTTTTTAAGTGGCCTAATGTCATACCAGGATAATTATAACGGCATACATGGATTAATTTGCCTTTAACCACTGATCGAACTTTAAAACTGAAAAACAGTTTAACACCGATTGCTACAGACAGTAAGCAAATGTATGTATTTATTCTATCAAATACTTTCGGGAAACTGAAATCGCAATTGACGAATGAAGAGAAATGGGGATTCAATTGTATTTCAAATTTCGATATATTGACGAATGAATTTTACGATTTCTCAGACCACACTGTTAGAAAAACGTTTCTGTGCAAACCCGAGTTTCAGACAGTGAAAAACGCTTTCATTTATGAGACAGTAAGTGTTGACTGGAGCTGGTGAGCGGGCGGGCAGCTTGTGTGGGGAGTGTTTGCGTGTAAGTAAAATTGAGCCAATAAGGTATGAATGTATTCGGGCGGTATTTCGGCATCCAATGAAACCTCTTTCATTATCACTGGCGTATTAGCATATACTCCACATATAAGGAAGGCGAGTGGGAAGTAGGTTATTGTTCTTGTGTGGGAAGAGAAGCACGAACATGCCTGAGCCAGCGAAGTCTGCGCCCAAGAAGGGATCGAAGAAGGCAGTGACGAAGACTGCCGGAAAGGGGGGAAAGAAGCGCAAGAGGACCAGGAAGGAGAGCTACGCCATTTACGTGTACAAGGTCCTGAAGCAGGTTCATCCGGACACGGGTATTTCTTCCAAGGCCATGGGTATCATGAATTCTTTCGTCAATGATATCTTCGAGCGCATTGCCGGTGAGGCGTCCCGCTTGGCTCACTACAACAAGCGCTCCACCATCACTTCCAGGGAGATCCAGACAGCCGTGCGCCTTCTGCTTCCTGGCGAGTTGGCCAAGCACGCCGTGTCTGAGGGAACCAAGGCTGTCACCAAGTACACCAGCTCCAAGTAAAGCCCTTGCCGCTTTGCAAAAGAAACCAAAGGCTCTTTTAAGAGCCACCCACAAAGTCAGAAAAGAGCGAAAGCTGGTTGTGCTGGTTAACAAAATTAGCTTTTGCGGGAATGAGTAATATAAATTGTAGATCTCGGGCAAAAATCTAGCGTGCTATAGCACTTGTAGAAACAAGCATTTCGAGAGGGATTTGCACATGGTGTAGATCGGGTAGTTTTTATTATTCGTTCACGTGGAAAGACGTGTACAGTGATGGTCTGAATCAAGTACATTAAAATAACGTCGATCTTCGTCAGATTGCAAATTTTGCGCTGTAGATCCATGCTTGAAATGATTAGTTTCAAAGGATTGTTTATACAAGTACTGAGTACAATCAAATGCTTGCTTTTTATACAGTACAAGCATAAGACATAGAACAACACTTGGGTAGGATAAATATGATACTCTGTATAAATACAGTGTAAATTGGTACAATATACAAAAGTACCATCAGTTGGTTGTAATGGGATTCATGCAAGCAGTGAAAAGTGCAGTGCAACGGGTAGGTCAGAAGTGTCACAGCAGTGGGAAGGACACTTGCTGAAGCGGGAGTTGCTTGTACACATCGAATGATGCTGCTGACGTTCCATGTTATGCATCACCGGTTGCTGTTTGCCTGTGATCCTCTGCAGTTTTGACCGGCCTCTGCAGGGCTTTGCGATTCTGCACAGATCAGCTGCCACACCAGTATGTGACAGCCCTGTGAGGATGGACTCCACCGCAGACCTGCAGAAGGTGCTTAGGGCCTTCCTCAGTCTGCTGAGGAAATAGAGGTGCTGATGGGCATTTTTTATAACTTATTTTTTCGTTCTTTACCTTTGTCTTTTTTTTGTTCACCTCTCCTGTCGCTGCTAATTTTACATTATCAAGCACCGTGTTTTACACAGCAGCCCATGGCACTGAGGGCAGATGCCACAGTTTGACTCTAAGACATATGGGCACTGTGGGGTATGACAGTGAGTGTAGACCGGAGCGCGTCGCGAGATACAACAGGTTATCTGCAGGACTTTGTGAATGTAGTGGAATGGTGATATTTTTGATATGTGTTGAGAACAACAATGCGTTAAATTTGTGGGCAGGGGTGACTTAATGTTTCAAGAGTGTCTGGCTGCAGCCAGACCCTTCTCTAATGTTTAGGGACTTGCATTTGTAATTGAAAAATTGCAGATTTGAATCCCCGACCAGCAAGGTGCCGCCCCCAAGCACTGCTGCCTGAGTGTGTGTTGCATTAGCTGCCCCCTGCTAGGTCACATTGATTTCCGTCATAATCCGTCACATATGGGTTAAAGGACACATTTCGTTGTTGTGCTGTGGTATGACAACTAATCGCCAAATTCAAATTCTCTTGCCACATCACTGATTACACCAAATTCAGCATAAGTACGTACATAGCATGTATTGTCCAGAAAAGTACTTTGTTTTTTCCAAATAATCCTGGATTATGACGGAAATCAAAGCGATCCTCAGTAAGAGGACTTTCCTGACGTCAGGGAAGGAATCGTGTGTGAAGAGAATGACTCGAGGGGAAAAGGAAGAAGTTCGGAGGGAGGCCGCGGCACTGGCGTCTTACTCAAATATGACAAATATGAGTAGAAAAACTGAAGCGCAAAGGAAAATGAAATAGGCGTAATACAAGTGGAAAGCAGACCTATGCTGGCCTATTTATGCATGGAATTTTTTTTTTTAATATCCAGGTGACGCAAAAGTCCTTTAAGGTATAAGTTTCCGCTAAATAATTCGTATTACTGTGATTGTAGTCGAAATGAAAGTTAAGCATTCATATCACATAACCTTGTCACTCAAGACAATGTGAGTAACCAAGCGGAATACTGCTATTAGAGGAGCAATTAATATCTACCTCTTTTTAAAAAAAATTATTTTGTATGTTTTTTTGTCCTTTTAAAAATATGTTTCATTAACAGGCCAATCTATGAAGGAGTCAGAATCTATTTCGCTATCAGGAGCATGGATGCTTTTACATGAAGTCTACAATGTGCTTTAATGGACTCAAGGTTGATCCGATTTAAAAATCTGGAGTCGAGGTTACGGGAAGACTACCAGCTCATTTCAATGCAAATGGCCCTGTTGTAAATTGCTACGTTGAAAACGATCTTTAGCTGTGATGTTTTAATATATTAATTACCCTTAAATTAAGGCAAACGCCATGAACGCTAGCCCGTCTTCATGCTAAAAGCAAAGATTTTCTAGAATTCAGATACAATTCAGTGTCTTCTCCACAAAAAACACGGCTCCGTTTTAAAAAGAAGGATCTTATAATAAAGTTCCATTCCTTAGAAAACACTAATACAGCTAATCGGATGATTTTAATTCAGTTTTTCCAGAGGAGAAAACACAAGTGAAAGCTGCGTCGCCCGTTCCCCACAGACAGCGCCGCGTATGTTGAGTCTACATGGTTCTCATGTCGAGTTTAAGGAGGACCCACCGTGACGCACCGGTACGAACAGACCAGCTTCGCTGACTGTGTGACAGATCCGAAAGTGAAGAGTTAATAGGAAAATGGCAGAAGTCGCTCCAGCTCCCGCCGCCGCTCCGGCCAAGGCAACCAAGAAGAAAGCGGCACCTAAGCCGAAGAAATCGGGCCCCAGTGTCGGGGAGTTGATTGTGAAGGCTGTGTCCGCCTCCAAAGAAAGGAACGGCCTGTCTCTTGCCGCTCTGAAGAAGTCTCTGGCAGCCGGCGGCTACGACGTGGAGAAGAACAACTCCCGCGTAAAGCTAGCGATTAAGGCTCTGGTGACCAAAGGGACTCTGCTTCAGACCAAGGGAACCGGCGCCTCTGGCTCCTTCAAGCTGAACAAGAAGCAGAGCGAAACCGTCAAGAAGCCCGCGAAGAAAGCCGCTCCTAAAGTCAAGAAACCAGCAGCAAAGAAACCCGCGGCGGCGAAGAAGCCTAAGAAGGCGGCGTCCTCAGCAGCCAAGAAGCCGGCAGCAGCTAAGAAGCCGACAGCCGCCAAAAAGTCTCCCAAGAAGGCAAAGAAGCCGGCGGTAGCCAAGAAAGCGACCAAGAGTCCCAAGAAGGCGAAAAAGCCGGCGGCAGCAAAGAAGGCCACCAAGAGCCCGAAGAAAGCAAAGGCAGCCAAGCCCAAAGTCGCCAAACCCAAGGCTACCAAAGCCAAAAGAGCCGCTCCCAAGAAGAAGTGAAGGGACAGCTGCTGAGAACAAAAAGGCTCTTTTAAGAGCCACCCACTGATCTCAGAAATAGAGCTTTATCTTAATTTATTTCTATTTTATCTATTTCAAAAATGTGTCGTCAGTTTGACAAATATGACACACGCGAGTTATTTGTTCTTATTAAAGCTGCAGTGTGTTCCACATTATTATGCATGCATATACGAAGTTGTGACATATGATGAGATGCGAGATACAATGATCCTGGAATCCCATGTTTCCCCCAGTAACTTTACAGTACCATACATTTTGCATTTTAAAGAACTAGTCCAAAACGTAGTGCTCCAAGTGCGTAAAGTAGTAACATTGTATATACAGGTGCATCATTTAAATGGGTTGTAAATTACATAGAAAGATTTTGATGTCAAATTACTAAGTGTAAAGAACGGTACTGTTTATTTAGCAATTGGTGATGAATAGACACATGAATAACATAAAACGTTTTCTCGTACAGTCTAGCAGACACTTAAGGGGGATAGCAAGTATTATTCGCAAAATTGCACATTGGCGGGAATTTTCCACCATTGAACTGACGAATGTGAAGGGATTATTGTATTACCTAAAGCTGAACTTTTACCATACTAATGCTCAGCTCTCGGTAGGTTCACGCCTTCGTTTTCATTGGACAACTTCAGTTGGACGAGTGCAGCCAATGAAGTCGCGGTATGTTGTATAAGTAGAGAGATTGTGGAACTGCACCGTGTTTTACGTGAATTCTTGTTGTACAGAAAAGAGATGAGTGGTAGGGGCAAAACCGGCGGCAAAGTTCGGGCTAAGGCCAAGACTCGTTCTTCCAGGGCTGGCTTGCAGTTTCCTGTTGGCCGTGTTCACAGGCTGCTCCGTAAAGGTAACTATGCTGAGCGAGTTGGTGCTGGAGCTCCAGTCTATTTGGCTGCTGTGCTCGAGTATCTTACTGCTGAAATCCTGGAGTTGGCTGGTAACGCTGCCCGCGACAACAAGAAGACGCGCATCATTCCTCGCCACCTGCAGCTTGCCGTTCGTAACGACGAAGAGCTGAACAAATTGCTGGGCGGTGTGACTATCGCTCAAGGCGGCGTGCTGCCCAACATCCAGGCTGTTCTACTGCCCAAGAAGACCGAGAAGCCAGCGAAGACCAAGTAGACTGGGCATCTTGGACTTGCGTTAACCACCAAACGGCTCTTTTAAGAGCCACCCACTTTGTCTAGAAGCGGTGAAACTTCTAAAGTCAGTTCTTATGGTACAATTTGATACCTCTATGAATTCGTTAACTTTTTTCTAGATTCTTTAGCGTGTAAGCGAGTTCACCTTTTTTAAGCTTTTACAGCGAGTCCAGCAGTAGAGTATTTTGATGTATTGTTTGCTCACTGCGTACAATTTCGATGAACTTCCTATCACTCGTAAGAAGTGTACTTTTGTGTAATATATTGTAAAGTACCTCGATTGCGGAATACTGGCTCATTTCAACCCTTCGAGGACTTTGGGTGGGGGGGACACTGACTGGGGCATTACGTTTCAGTTTTGTAAACCTAGATTCATAACTTGTATATTTGGCATCGCACTCAAATTATATATACAACGTACAGTAAGTGTATGATCTGACATGAAAATGCAGTTTAGAACGCTAGCAGAATTTCATTGCGCAGCCAAACAACTACACAATAGGCTCCTCCATGAAGTCCTTGTGCAAAAGAAACCAATGTCACAATAATGTCGACAGCTCTTCGTGTAAGATGTAGGTATTAGTGGCAGCAGTGTCTAGGAAATATAAAGTTTTCTGTCCAATTTCATATTTTCATGGTGTGCTGAATAATACTGAATGAGTTGATCTAATACATCAACGCCACCCATATGGCCGACCTACTCTACAACTGGAGAAGGACAAGAGAAAGTATTTATTGTCCAGGCGCCATCTTTGTAAATCATTGTTAAATCCATGGACGTTTTGAAAAGGACAGATTACTGATTTTATCTGTTTTATCAAGTCTCTACAGTAAGATTTCAGTGAGTTATGAACTGAAATAGACGAGAAAGATGCGCTCGTCCCCAGGGGTGCCCCCTAGAAAATGACGGAGGCGCATATTCAATTTTTGTGCCCAATGATACTGTCCAATAAGAACACGGATGATGACACAACGTACCAATGAAGGCGCAGAACATTTGCAACCAATCAAAACAGGCTAGGGATGCTTTATAAGTTTGCTCTATCAGCGACTTAATGTATTACTGACTTAAAAGGAAGTAGTGAGAATGGCAAGAACCAAGCAGACCGCGCGTAAGTCCACTGGCGGCAAAGCGCCCAGAAAGCAGCTGGCTACCAAAGCGGCACGTAAAAGTGCTCCGGCTACTGGTGGCGTCAAGAAGCCGCATCGATACCGGCCCGGAACCGTGGCTCTGCGAGAGATCCGGCGTTATCAGAAGTCCACCGAGCTGCTGATCCGCAAGCTGCCCTTCCAGCGTCTGGTGAGGGAAATCGCTCAGGATTTCAAGACCGACCTGCGCTTCCAGAGCTCGGCTGTTATGGCGCTGCAGGAGGCAAGCGAGGCGTATCTGGTCGGTCTGTTTGAGGACACCAACCTGTGCGCCATTCATGCCAAGCGAGTGACCATCATGCCTAAAGATATTCAGCTGGCTCGCCGTATCCGCGGGGAACGTGCTTAAATTGGTTTTAAGTTTAAACAAAACCGAAACAAAGGCTCTTTTAAGAGCCACCTCAAGGATCGCAAAAAGCAAATGTCCCCAATGGTTTTTTCAATATAAATGCATGTGTACATTATACACCGCGTAATCCCAACACACACGGTAGGTGTGGGCACACGCATAACCAGTTTGGTGGTGGGTCAGTGGTGGTCTGCGGAAACATCCATGGAGAGACACAAACTTCTATAGGCTAGACAACGGTATCGTGACTGCAATTACGTATCTGGGTAAAATCCTTGGTCCTATTGTTAGACTTTATGTTGGTGCCGTGGGTCCTGGTTTCATACTGGAGTACGACAATCCCCGGTCTCATGTGGCGAGAGTATGTATGCAGTTCCTGAAGGATGAAGGAATCTACCATTGACTGACCCCCACACTTTCCTGAACTACATCCAACAGAACCTCTCTGGAATATTGTCACGCTACATTGAGATCTAATGTGTTTTCAAAATGTACCATTTTTTGCGACGTATTTGTATATAGTGATATACACACACGCTCATAGGAGTTTATAGTCCGTGTGTGCGAACACGCCTGCACGTTACTCGGAGTTGGAAAGCATAAATTCACTTACCACATGGGGCGTGTTACTCCCTGGTTTCGATCAGGTCGTCATGATGACTATAAGTAGCTCTTGTAGCGAGTTTTGTGTCAGTTTCGAAGTTAAACGCATAAACAATGTCTGGTAGAGGAAAGGGAGGTAAGGGCCTGGGAAAGGGTGGCGCCAAGCGTCATCGTAAAGTTCTTCGTGACAACATTCAGGGTATTACTAAGCCGGCTATTCGCCGTCTTGCCCGCCGAGGTGGTGTCAAGCGTATCTCCGGTCTGATCTATGAAGAAACCCGTGGTGTGCTGAAGGTGTTTCTGGAGAACGTTATTCGCGATGCCGTTACCTACACGGAGCACGCCAAGAGAAAGACCGTCACCGCCATGGATGTCGTGTACGCTCTCAAACGCCAGGGCCGCACTCTGTACGGCTTCGGCGGCTAAGCGTGAAAGCAACACCGAGTGAATCTATAGACCCAAAGGCTCTTTTCAGAGCCGCCCATTTCGTCCTAAAAAGGCTAATCAAGTATTATGTGTTATGTGGGTATTTTGCATCCTGTGGTAAACAGTGTACAATGGTGTGCGGATCAACTAGTGGTTTTACACTTCCCGAACAAAACGCTTGAATATAGCCGCTCCTAGTTCCTATGTAACTAGCGCAGTGTGTATAATATGAATGAACACTGGCAAGAATGCGAGTCCCTGAACATTACATCGTAGGCTCATCTGTGCTGAAGTGCTTCAACTATACAGATTGTGCTTCGGCTTTTTGATAAACGAGATGTGTTCGTTGTGTCCATGTTATCTGCAGAGAAGTTAATTTGTGTTGATTTCTGCTGTGGCAGAATCGCGAAAACTTGGAGGGACCAAAATATGAAGACAATTTCGGAGAAGCACATCCGATTTTTATTTCTATGGTGGTGGTTAACCGTGCTTGAAAGTCAGCCTACGTTAGAATGGCTAAAGGCAACTAAAATAAAATGCATACCACTAAATAAATACTACAATCTTACTTTTTGAATTCCGGAGTGCAAAATGGCTGTGTGTAAGAAAAAGTGTTTCGTGAAAGGAGCAGGACTTAGCCAATAGAGTTTGAATGCCATTTGGCGGTCTTTTACTGTCCAATGAAAAGACTCTCAGAGGTTTCCTGCCTGATTTGCACAGCATCATTATATAAAGAGGTCGAGTTATCGTTTTTGGCATTGCTCGAGTTTGACAGTGAGTTGAAACATGCCTGAGCCAGCGAAGTCTGCGCCCAAAAAGGGCTCGAAGAAGGCAGTGACGAAGACTGCCGGAAAGGGGGGAAAGAAGCGCAAGAGGTCCAGGAAGGAGAGCTACGCCATTTACGTGTACAAGGTCCTGAAGCAGGTTCATCCGGACACGGGTATTTCGTCCAAAGCCATGGGTATCATGAATTCTTTCGTCAATGATATCTTCGAGCGCATTGCCGGTGAGGCGTCCCGCTTGGCTCACTACAACAAGCGCTCCACCATCACTTCCAGGGAGATCCAGACAGCCGTGCGCCTTCTGCTTCCTGGCGAGTTGGCCAAGCACGCCGTGTCTGAGGGAACCAAGGCTGTCACCAAGTACACCAGCTCCAAGTAAAGCCCCTGCCGCTTTGCAAAAGAAACCAAAGGCTCTTTTAAGAGCCACCCACAAAGTCAGAAAGGAGCAAAAGCTGATTTTCGCGTTTAATCGTTACTATCTGTGGTCAGTTTCTACTCAATTGGTATCTATTGTAATGTTACATTTGACATGTACGGTGCGCTGATAGCCGGAAGTGAGATGAGCGAAGCTGACCTGGGTGTTCTTCATGCACAATGAGGGGTACAAGGAAAAAGCAATTGTCACTTGGCAGCCTGCCAGTTAAAGCAAATTAAATTTGGTGTGCGTTTTAAAAAAAAAATAAAAAATTCTGCACTACTCAATGGAGTTCTCAGAGATAGTATTCATAGCTTGGGTCCTTATTGAGCTAGCATTGGAAATTCATAGCAGAGTCTCAAAGCACTTATGTAAGTCGCTCTGGCTAAGGGCGTCTGTCAAATCCTGTAAATGTAAATGTAAATTGTAGCTCTCTAACACCACTACGGCTCTGTACAGAAATTACACAATTTGTGTGTGAACTTTTCCGGTCCTCTACTTCGTAGGAAGTACCGTGTCCTTTTCAGAGGATCTGACGTAGGTGTTTCTCTCTTACGAGGGCTGTGAGTTGCGGTGTCCTGTACATAGCCTTAGCGGCGCAGGCATTTTATTATGATTTATCGGTGATCTGTGCATGTACCAATGTGTCACGTAATTAGTGAAATCTTCATTTATGTATTTCATTATTTGATTTTTGTGCGTTTTCATTCACTTTTTGACTAAGGATTTCAGTAGAAACCTATTTGCGAAGTGGATTCGCAAACGCATTAGTAGTTCGCCAAGTTTGTTGAAGTTCAACACCTACGTAGACTTCGAAGGGTCCTGTACATTCGCAGGTAAGTGGATTCACCCGGAAGTCAATAACGAAGTCCCCCCCCCCCCATAATATTTTGACTTTTTCTCACGTCACACTTTGAGCACAATAGCACTGTGAAGTTTCTTGAAACCTTTTTGTTGTCTGTGCATTTCCTACCGAGTGTTAGAGAAAAAATGTGCGTATTGTAGGCTGCTGTTTCTGCCTCGCTCGTACGTCACTTTAGACAAAAGCCTCTGCCAAATACATCTAAATATGTTAATTTAATTTCATTCTCCCTCATTGCAGTATTTTGTACATTGCTATTAGGGATTATAAGTTTTTAAAAGCGTTGGTTAGTTTGGTGCTCTTTATCTGTAGTGAATGCGCCTCAGCATTACTCTCTTATGATGGTATAAGATCGTAGGCCTACATGACATCAGTGGCATTAAAAATTCAATTCTTTCTCCGGTTTTGTTGAAAGGATGGATGTGAGGCTTCCTCCTTATAATGGGCGCCTGCTGTCAGTGATCGACATGCACACTGGCGGAGAACCACTGCGCATCGTGTGGAGCGGATACCCTGAGATTAAGGGCGAGAATCTCCTGGCCAAAAGGCGCTATGCAAAGGAAAAGCTGGACCACTTAAGGAAGGTGCTTATGTTCGAACCCAGGGGACATTTTGACATGTACGGCGCGCTGATAGTTGAAAGTGAGCTGAGCGAAGCTGATCTGGGCGTCCTCTTCATGCACAATGAGGGGTACAGCACCATGTGTGGCCACGCCGTCATTGCGCTCGGCCGATTCGCCGTGGATTATGGTTTGGTGAAAGTGCCGGTATCACCAGAGACTCAGGTGAACATTCACTGCCCGTGTGGCCTGATCAAGGCGTTTGTCCAGTTTTCTGATGGGAAGACGGGAGCTGTGAGGTTTCACAGCACCCCAGCGTTTGCCTTCGCAACGGGTATGCTGTTCGTAAATATATAATGCCTGATGCTTTATAATAAGAATTATTTTTATCATATTATAATGTTTGGAATGTGTTTGAATCTTATGTCACTGTTGGATTTTAATTCCTGCAGACATTACTGTTTCTGTCCCTGGGTATGGAGATGTAATCCTGGATATTAGTTATGGTGGTGCATTCTACGCATTGGTAAATGCTCAGACGTTTGGCCTGGATGTCTGTGAGTCCCGGACAAGGGATCTTGTGGAGGTAGCCTGTGCTGTAACAAGCGCTGTAAAATCTCAGGTGAGTTAAATCATATTTTACTTTCTTCTTTTTAAACCCACAAACTAAATAGCTGATCAGGATTTTTTTTATGTGTGTGGATTTAATCCTAGGTGAAGCTTCACCATCCCAGCAGTGAGGACCTGGCTTTCCTCTACGGAACCATACTGACCGACGGCAAAGATCAGTTTTCCAATGAGCCCACAGCCAATATCTGTGTGTTTGCTGAAGCTCAGGTGGGAAATGCATGAATAAATTCTGAGTCACTATTTTATCTTTCCCTGTCTGTCTCTCTCGCACAACCCCACCCTGTCTCGCCCCTCCCCCTGTACTGCAGAAGTTATGTTGGATAAATTTCTCACTTCAGAAAGTGAAGGATGGACCATCAGTTCAGAAGCTTGTTTAACTTTGTCTTCTGGGTTGTCCCTTCATCTGTGGCCCTGGGTGGTGGGCAGGTGGACCGGAGTCCCACGGGATCAGGTGTGACGGCTCGCATCGCCCTCCAGCACCGCAAAGGGATGATTGGAATCCAGCAGACTCGCTCCTTCCAAAGTGGAGCGACTGGCTCCCTCTTCACTGGGAAAGCTGTACAGGTGAGAGCTGCTGGTTTGCTGTGTGTGACAGGAGCCTGTAGGGATCTTTTAATGTTCTAAAGCTCTGTCCACCTGCTCTCGCTCCCTCCCTCAGGAAACAAAGTGCGGGGAGTTCCCAGCTGTCGTGGTGGAGGTTGCTGGGCAGGCGCATTACACAGGGATTGCGAGTTTTGTGCAGGAATCTGGTGACGGTCTTGCAAATGGTTTCCTCCTGAAATGAGGAAGAAGTTCCAAGTGAAGGTCAGGTTTTAGATATTAATGGCTGAGAAAGAAGCTTTTTGTACCAGATTTCATATAACCAGGGGACTGTACTGACCTGTTCTGATGTCTGAACAGTATATGGAACTGCTGTATGTCTGAGATCCAGTAGCAACCTGAGAGAAATTCCCTGTATATGCAAACATACCTGTAAAATTTACCTGACTTTGAGCCTGATGTCCATGGAACGCCATATTGCTAAAAATTTAATAAGCTATAAGTAAATTAATAAATTAATATTCCAGTAATTGTGTCCTTTTATTTGTAAATGTATATTGTATATGATTACTTAATTCGAACTCTATTTCACAGTATATTCCAGCTTTTCACGTTGCTGTATCTCCTAATGATGGTTTTCCGAATCAGCTTCGTATTTCATAATGCCCTCTTCCGTAATAATGGTGCTCTGTCAGTCATTTTGAGTGACCGAATTCAGGACTAGTTGCATTATAGAATTGAACACCGAAACATTGCAGGTTCGAATCCCTGACAAGCAAGGCACCACTGAGGTACCCTGAGCCAGGTACCGCCCCCCAAGCACTGCTCCCCGGGCGCTGAATTAGCTGCCCCCCTGCTATGTCATGATGTCACATATGGATTACATGCAGAGAAGGCATTTTCGTTGGTGGGCACTGTGTGCTGTGGTGTTTTAATAACATTTAATCACTAAATAAATGTTATTCGTATTTTGAGTGGCGTGCACACTTTGTGATCGGCACATCTGTCTCGTTGGCCAAACTGCCCACAAGACGTTACAAAACAAGGACGAGTCTGAAAAAAGCAGATAAATGCAGTTCAGTAACGTATTACTTCCTGCTCTGAATGTATTACGTATTCCAGAATAAGGTGACTGACCTTAATTCTGTTCTCATATGACAATGACTTCAATTTATTTGAATTGGTATTTTTAGGAAATGCATATACAAGGTAAAGCATTAAAGAATGTATTAAGTGCTGATACAGCAGTTTGAAACTTAAGGACAGTAAACTTTGGAAAAACAGGAGCTGCAAAATCATACAGGGGAAAAACTGGCATGAACTGACCAAAGAATCAGTGATAAAACACAAACTATGCAGCATCTTAAAAGACTTTCCAGCCGAATCAGGTAATTAAGATAAAATTGTATCTCCCCTTGTGTCGTTTTTTCCATTGTTTTATTATTCTGTGCAGATGCAGACGTGTTTTTGAGACCTTGTACTGAGTTGCGAAATGTATTTCTTTTGCAGTTCTGCTTCCCTTCGACAGCTTTGTTGTGTTGCCATGTACCTGATGAGGGTTGATGCTGATGATGTACGTTTTCCAGGGAAAAAAAATATTAAAAAAAAAATACAAAAATGTAACTTTTTGGATGACTTGGATGATTCGGTGAGGTTTACCTGTTTCATTAGTTACGTGTTTGTCGAAGGTTTATGCTGCATGTGGTTATTCGTTCATGTGAAAAGATGAAAAGCCTGAATGAAGTCGGTCTTCTTCAGATTACGAATTTTGCGCTGTAGATCCATGCTTGAAATGATTAAATGTTTCAAAGGATATTCTTTATACTAGTACAAGTACTGAGTACAATGAAAGGCTTGCTTTTTATACAGGACAACCATAAGACATAGAACAACACTTGGGTAGGATAAATATAACTACATAAATATATGGATGTATCTAGAGTAGTAGATGCAGTGTAAATTTGTACAATATACAAAAATACCATCAGACAATAGTGCAAAGGCAGAGAATACTAGGGGTTTTGGTTGTAATGGGATCGCATTAGTGAAAAGTGCAGTGGCACTGGTAGGTCAGAAGTGTCACGGCAGTGACTACAAGTGAAAAGCAGACCTATGCTGGAATATATACGTATGGAATTATTTTTTTTTTTAAAAAACAAGGATATCCAGGTTACGAAAAATGCGTTTAAGGTACAAGTTGCCCATAAGTTCGTATTACTGTGATTGTAGTCGAAAAGTTAAGCATTCATATCACATAACTCAATCACTCAACACAATGTGAATAACCGAGTGGGATACAACTTAATTGAGAAGTAAAATCTACATCGCTTTTAATTTTTTTCTTTATTATTTATTTCAACACAGTCACTCTTGTATCTTCTTTTGTCCTTTGTTTTGTAATATTCATTATAATGCAAATCTATAAAGGAGTCAGGATCTATTCAAGAGCACGAATGGTTTTACATGAAGTCTACAATGTGCTTTAATGGACTCAATGTTGATCTGATTTAAAAATCTGGAGTCGAGATTACGGGAACACTACCAGTTCATTTCAATGTAAATGGCCCTGTTGTAAATTGCTACGTTGAATACGATCTTTAGCTGTGATGTTTTTAAATATTAATTACCTTAAAATTAAGGCAAAACCATGAACGTTAGCCGGTCTTCATGCTGAAAGCAAAGATTTTTTAGAATTCAAATACAATTCAGTGTCTTCTTCACAAAAAACACGGCTCCGTTTTAAAAAGAAGGATCTTATAATAAAGTCACATTCGATAGCAGACACAAATACAGCTAATCGGATGATTTTAATGCAGTTTTCCCTGAGGAGAAAACACAAGTGAAAGTGGCTTCGCGAGCTCCGCACAGACAGCGCCGCGTATGTTGAGTCTACATGGTTCTCATGTCGAGTTTAAGGAGGACCCACCGTGACGCACCAGTACTAACAGACCAGCTTCGCTGACTGTGTGACACATCCGAAAGTGAAGAGTTAATAGGAAAATGGCAGAAGTCGCTCCAGCTCCCGCCGCCGCTCCGGCTAAGGCATCCAAGAAGAAAGCGGCACCTAAGCCGAAGAAATCGGGCCCCAGTGTCGGGGAGTTGATTGTGAAGGCTGTGTCCGCCTCCAAAGAAAGGAACGGCCTGTCTCTTGCCGCTCTGAAGAAGTCTCTGGCAGCCGGCGGCTACGACGTGGAGAAGAACAACTCCCGCGTAAAGCTAGCGATTAAGGCTCTGGTGACCAAAGGGACTCTGCTTCAGACCAAGGGAACCGGCGCCTCTGGCTCCTTCAAGCTGAACAAGAAGCAGAGCGAAACCGTCAAGAAGCCCGCGAAGAAAGCCGCTCCTAAAGCCAAGAAGCCAGCAGCAAAGAAACCCGCGGCGGCGAAGAAGCCTAAGAAGGCGGCGGCCTCAGCAGCCAAGAAGCCGGCAGTCGCCAAAAAGTCTCCCAAGAAGGCAAAGAAGCCGGCGGTAGCCAAGAAAGCGACCAAGAGTCCCAAGAAGGCGAAAAAGCCGGCGGCAGCAAAGAAGGCCACCAAGAGCCCGAAGAAAGCAAAGGCAGCCAAGCCTAAAGTCGCCAAACCCAAGGCTACCAAAGCCAAAAGAGCCGCTCCCAAGAAGAAGTGAAGGGACAGCTGCTGATTTCTAAACTTTGGAGAACAAAAAGGCTCTTTTAAGAGCCACCCACTGATCTCAGAAATAGAGCTTTATCTTGAATTCATTCTATTTTACCTAAAACAGACTTTTTGCATCGTCTGTAGTCTGACGAATACAAAGCGATGTACCACATGACAGTAAAACGGCTAAGGAATGACCTTCAAGCGAAAGTAGTGCAAGTTTACCTGTATAGCACAATTGCGAGAAGGCATTTCGAAGTTCTATACAAGGGCAGTAGAGCACATAATTATTATTAAATTACATTAAAAAAAACACTTGAAAGCCAGACAAGTAGTTAACCGAATAGAAGTTACATCGTAGCGAGTGGGTGACTGATTTTATTTATTGAAAATGTGCAGCAAACAATGTTTTAGCCCTGATTTTTAATGAGCTAACCGTTTCAGCAGCCATCAGGTTTTGAGGAAGCTTGTTCTACGGACGGGGAGGACAGAAACTGACAGCTGCTTCGTCTCGTTTGATCTCGATTCTCGGATCACTGCGTAAACCAGGTGCCAGGTGACCTCAGGCGTGTTGGTGAGGAATCTGGTGGCATTCCGAACGAGCTGCGACAGTCTGATAATTTTTTGCCATGAAAAAGTGCTATTCTAAAAGCTATTATGTGTCTTGTTTAGGCAGAAATCCTTTAATTCCCTGCTTTGTTTGCAGCTGTTGATATTAAAGTATATAAGTATATGCACCAAGATTTCTGCCTTGATTTGTAGGTTTTTGTGTTTTTTATAACGACGCCTTTAATATATTTTGTGAAAATTAATAATGAGTGTAAAGTGTTTTTCATTATCGGACGTGAAATACTGCTTATAGAAAGTTCAGTTGCAAGTTGAATTATTACTTTGAATTATGTTTTAACTTTACGGCGCCAGCGTTCGGCGACTGGGAGGTTCACTCCTTCAATTTCATTGGATAACTTCATAAGCACGTATGCAGCCAATGAAATTGCTGTATGTCGTATAAGTGAAGAAGATGAGACAGGAAGTGACATTCGTTTGATATCTAAGTACAGTAATAGAATGAGTGGTAGAGGTAAAACCGGCGGCAAAGCTCGCGCTAAGGCCAAGACCCGTTCTTCCAGGGCTGGCTTGCAGTTCCCTGTCGGCCGTGTCCACAGGTTGCTCCGTAAAGGGAACTATGCTGAGCGAGTTGGTGCTGGAGCTCCAGTTTATTTGGCTGCTGTGCTCGAGTATCTCACTGCTGAAATCCTAGAGTTGGCTGGTAACGCTGCCCGCGACAACAAGAAGACGCGCATCATTCCTCGTCACTTACAGCTTGCCGTTCGTAACGACGAAGAGCTGAACAAACTGCTAGGCGGTGTGACTATCGCTCAGGGCGGCGTGCTGCCTAACATCCAGGCTGTGCTGCTGCCCAAGAAGACAGAGAAGCCGGCGAAGACCAAGTAAACTTGGCATCTTGGAATTGCGTTAACCATCAAACGGCTCTTTTAAGAGCCACCCATGTTTTTCTTAAAAGAGCCGAAATGTCAAAACTGCGAGAGTGCTGTGTTTTGCATGTATTAATACTTTTAATCGGCGGAGGTTTCAGTCTAGAATGCTTAAACTGGTCTAGATCTTTAATTGCTATTGCATACGTAATGTATAAGGGGGAGGAAAGTGAGACGAAAGCTGGCGTATAACTGATTAGACTTCGGGTTATTGTACATGATACTGAATCATTGTGCATGACGTTCTGGCCGTAATACTCAGAATAGGCTATTTGTTGCTTTCATACATGTGAAATGTGCAAACTGCAATAACGAAGATGATCAGTCTCTAAATCACAAAATGTGCTTATATTTGTTTCATGTGTGAATACGACATATCGTATAGCGAAATCCTTTACTGAATGTCATTCTACTCTACAAGTCTAATTTCATTATGCATTATACTTTGAATTTTAACTCAAATGTATATGTTTTCGTCAACTGTAAATATTTTCTCAGACCATGATTTTATCAGATGACTTGTGATGAAAATAGCTAGAGGGAGCGGCGTATTTGACTTTGGGCGCCAAAGCTCCTCATCCAATAAGGAGAGGAACGAAGACGCCGCTGTACCAATGGAGACTTGGGGAGAACCTCAACCAATCAAAGCAGGTTAGTACTGCTTCATAAGCTTGTGTTACTGCGAAGAAACACTGTTTTGTTTAACGAGTTCTGAGAAGTTGTAAGCATGGCAAGAACCAAGCAGACCGCGCGTAAGTCTACTGGTGGCAAAGCGCCCAGGAAGCAGCTGGCTACCAAAGCGGCACGTAAAAGTGCTCCGGCCACAGGCGGCGTCAAGAAGCCGCATCGATACCGGCCCGGAACCGTGGCTCTGCGAGAGATCCGGCGTTATCAGAAGTCCACCGAGCTGCTGATCCGCAAGCTGCCCTTCCAGCGTCTGGTGAGGGAAATCGCTCAGGATTTCAAGACCGACCTGCGCTTCCAGAGCTCGGCTGTTATGGCGCTGCAGGAGGCAAGCGAGGCGTATCTGGTCGGTCTGTTTGAGGACACCAACCTGTGCGCCATTCATGCCAAGCGAGTGACCATCATGCCTAAAGACATTCAGCTGGCTCGCCGTATCCGCGGGGAACGTGCATAAATTTTTGTGTTCCAAACTACCTTCAAACAAAGGCTCTTCTAAGAGCCGCCTAGAGAGTTCCGAAAGAGCACAAATTTCTCTATTTAATGCTGTTACCGTCTTGCATTAGGAACCTATCTTTCTGCATTTTAAAAGGGACGGTATCTAGGTGTTTACTAGTCTGGTGTGTGTGTACCTTGACTGTCTGGTGTAGTACCTTGCAGTGTGTGTCTCCTTTAAATATTGATTATGTGCATCCTTATCTGGTGACGTTTCTATTAGCTCAGGGTCCTTCTCAGTAATTCATACCTCACTTACACGACTCGGTATGCTGTTTAAAAAGAGCCCGATTGAAAAGTTTTTGAAGTGTGCTTCCTGCCAAACATGAGGGATATCCTAACGCTGTCTTCATCATTATATTTGCACTAAATTCAGCATCAAGCGCGTTTCTTTAAAAGAATTTGGTGTCGTCTGTTTATGTCCTTTTGATCTATTGAATTAAATTTTTATTTCTATTGCGCTTCATATTTTGGCAATCTCAAAGTGCTACAAAGTAAGAGTAGTGCAATAAAAATTAATATTCAAATGCCTGTAGTAAACTTTTCAGATCTGCGGTCGGTTTTATTTGTATTGTGGTGCCAGACAGACTGAGGAAAAGTAAGGAGGCGCGAACTGACACAAAGTTGCTCCTTTAATGTCGTCCTTAAAAGGATCGTACTTAAGGAAACGCACAGCGACACACAGCAGGCAAATAGGGGGAGGTCACACACAGTAGCATAGTTAGGGACACAACAGGATGACATGTACAACAGTGGTAAGGATACACATGACAATAAGGAAAAAGAGTATATTGCCAAAATTATTGGGATGCCCCTCCAAATAATTGAATTCAAGAGTTCCAATCACTTCCATAGCCACAGGTGTATGAAATCAAGCACCTAGGTATATAGGGTGCTTCTAGAAACATTTCTGAAAGAATGGGTTGCTCTCAGGAGCTCAGTGAAGTCAAGCGTGGTACCGTGATAGGATAAGTCCATTTGTGAAATTTTGCTACCAAATAAGCCTCTGTATTAAGAATGGGATGTCATTAAAGTTCATTTGTGTGTAAAGGCAGGTGTCCCAATTCTGAGGGGCCACATAGCAAGTTGAGTCTGAACTGGATCCGGATAAATAGTTGTTCAGAAATCACCACAGATCCATATAGTGGATCTGCTCTGACCCGTACGTGTTTGAGAGTCAAAAGTTAAATTCAGAGCAGGGCTGAATGGGACTGGTGCGTGGCTCACTGGGCTAAGTCGCTGTGCTTGTGATCGGAAGGTTGAGGTTGGTGGTTCGAGCCCGCCCTCAGCAGGGTGGTTGCCGGGCAGACCCTTGAAAGCACTGACTGGCCCTGCGGTGTGTGGAGGAGTGTGTGGAGTGTGGAGGAGTGTGTGGAGTGTGGAGGAGTGTGTGGTGTGTGTGGAGTGAGAGAGAGATCACACTGCAGGATCAGTCAGTGTGCTCGAGGGCCTGCCCTGTAACTATTGTGCTGAGGGCAGGCTCGAGCACACTGACTTGATCGCAAGCACAGAGGATTAGCCACCCACCAGTCCATTTTAAAAAAAAAATTTTGGCAAAAAAAAAATGCCAATGATGCCTCCTGAGAGCATTATCTGGCCAAGGCTGGACTTGAACCAGCAACCTTCTGATCACAGATACAGAGGCTTAGCCTGCAGCGCCACTCTCAATCCCTGTGGGAGTGGTCTGTATTTCGTATATATGTCTTTTTTCCCCTATCTTGCCAAACAAAGTATTCACACACATGTAGCACATGTCTCTGTGAGTTAGAGTGCACAGAGCCTTGCTCTGTGATTATTCTGCCAAGGCTGGGCTTGAACCAGCAACCTTCGGATCACAGATACAGAGGCTTAGCCTGCTGTGCCACTTGCCTCCCTAAGGGGCGTGGCCTGTATTTCGTATATATATGTCTTTTTTCCCTATCTTGGCAAACAAAGGATTCGCACACGTGTAGCACCTGTCTCTATGTGTTAGAGTTAATGCCCTTGCTCTGTGATAATTCGGCCAAGGCTGGGCTTGAACCAGCAACCTTCTAATCACAGATACAGAGGCTTAGCCTGCAGCGCCACTCGCCACCCCAGGGGGCGTGGCCTGTGACCTTTGGGATGAGTCAGAAGAGTTGAAGCTGTTATATCTGCAAAGGGTGGCCAACTCCATATTAAAGCCTATGTATTAAGAATGGGATGTCAGTTAAGTTCATGTGTGTGTAGAGGCAGGTGTCACAATTCTGAGGGGCCACATAGCAAGTTGAGTCTGAACCGGATCCGGATAAAAAGTTGATCAGAAATCGCCACAGAACCAGCGACCTTTGGATCACAGATACAGAGGCTTAACCTCCAGCACCACTTGCTTCCCCAGGGAGTGTGGCCTGTATATGTTATATTTGTCTTTTTTTTTACTACTCTGCCTGAGGCTTGAACCAGGGACCTCCAATATGATCACTCAGTATGTTGCGCCACCATTAATCCTCCGATCAACCACCCTTAAGTGTTCAAGATAATGATCTGCCGGGTGACGTGACGCAATAAGAGATCCTACTCTGCCTGAGGCTTGAACCAGCGATCTTCTGAATATGTTATGTTTGGAAAAATTAATGATTTCCTAAAAATTCGCGCCTCGGAAACTAGAGGGAGGAACGTTTTGATTTTAGGCAAGTAAGTCTATTATTCAATAAGCGGCCAATGACGTCATTGAACCAATGAAACCAGGGAAAATTTTCAACCAATCAACATAAGGCAGGAATGCTTTATAAGTTTGCGTTATAAGGCGCAAAGCGCGTTATTCTGTTTATTTCGGAGATTAAGGTTTGAACAATGGCAAGAACCAAGCAGACCGCACGTAAATCTACTGGTGGCAAAGCGCCCAGGAAGCAGCTGGCTACCAAAGCGGCACGTAAAAGTGCTCCGGCTACTGGTGGCGTCAAGAAGCCGCATCGATACCGGCCCGGAACCGTGGCTCTGCGAGAGATCCGGCGTTATCAGAAGTCCACCGAGCTGCTGATCCGCAAGCTGCCCTTCCAGCGTCTGGTGAGGGAAATCGCTCAGGATTTCAAGACCGACCTGCGCTTCCAGAGCTCGGCTGTTATGGCGCTGCAGGAGGCAAGCGAGGCGTATCTGGTCGGTCTGTTTGAGGACACCAACCTGTGCGCCATTCATGCCAAGCGAGTGACCATCATGCCTAAAGATATTCAGCTGGCTCGCCGTATCCGTGGTGAACGTGCTTAAATTGGCTTTCATTGACTCCTGCTCTCCCGCCCGCATAAGTCTGGAGAGAAACCAAAGGCTCTTTTAAGAGCCAAATAAAAAAAAATCACAAAAAGCAAGCTTTACTTGGCCATTAGCGTAGTGTTTTGTAAATACGTTAAAGGTATGGTTACATAGGTTTACCGTTTTTAAACTGCTGGTGTGTTTTCTCCGAAGTAATACATGCCTCCTAAATTATTCAGGAGGCCACCTTAAGAGACTTGTGTAGAGGAGAAAGTAATGATGGTATTGCATACTAAAATATTTATTCTAAGACAATCACATTTTGGATGCTGGAAAGGTTAATGTCCATTTTGATAGAGGCCAATTTTTCGGCCAATATTCCGATTAAGGTTATACATACACAAGTCAGGGTCCGTATCCTAATTTCTCCTCACCTAAAAAGCATTGTTTGGGTGAAAATGCTTCTCCGGGAACCAATAGAATGACTGTCATTTAGCGGTCTTTTACTCTCCACTGAAAAGGCTTTCTACGGTTTCCTGCCTTATTTGCATACGACCATCATATAAGGAGGTCGAGTTATCCTGTCCGCCGTTGTTTGTGTTTGATGGTGGAAATCATGCCTGAGCCAGCGAAGTCTGCGCCCAAGAAGGGCTCGAAGGCAGTGACGAAGACTGCCGGAAAGGGGGGAAAGAAGTGCAAGAGGTCCGGCACGCCGTTTCTGAGGGAACCAAGGCTGTCACCAAGTACACCAGCTCCAAGTAAAGCCCCTGCCGCTTTGCAAAAGAAACCAAAGGCTCTTTTAAGAGCCACCCACAAAGTCAGAAAGGAGCAAAGACCGTCGAGCCGTTGTGAGCTAACGCTTTCAGCTTTTTTTAATATATATATATATATATATATATATATATATATATATATATATATATATATATATATATATATATATACACACACACAAGCAGAAATCAATATCCGTAGCTTTATGTACATCGTGCATTGAAACCCGTTAACAGTAAATGGAGTAGCAATACTTTATTAATCACGTTGAAGGAATTGTCTTTTTCGGCTTATTCATTTCTAGCTTTCCAGCTATACGCGGATTAATGTTTGCAGAGAGTCTACCGGCAGCTTCCGGGCGGGGATCCGTAGTGGATGCTTGTATGGTACTCCTTTAACAATTGCTTTGTTCAGGGGCACAACTATGGTATCAATATGGCAAGCTGCCAGATGGATGGCTAACGCGGGTAATCGCAGGCACGGAAACCCGATCCACTGAGACACAGACCAACTGCGTCAATGCCGCAACGCTCAAATATACGCGCTCATAGTAATTAACACTTGTGTAATTCCAGCAATGTATGAAGATGATGGAATGAAATATATTTCCGGCACGCTTCATGTTAAAAGAAATTAAGGAGAAATTTCATACATTTTACATTATTCGTTTGGTTTTTTGAGGATTTCAACCTCTTTCCAGATTTGAAATGGTGAGCTTCTGATCACAAGTAACAGGTCCGAAACTGCAGAGTCACGCACGGACTCATGGGCTATTCTGAATTAAAGTGGTTTGTTTTTGACAGAGCTGTAATAAAAAAAAAAATTCTGCATTTTTGTTTAAGGGTGGGCATGGTGTTACAGTAGTTAGCGCTGTTGCCTCACACCTCTGGAACCAGGGTTTTCATCTCCACCAAGGCTCTTGTCTGTGGAGTTTGCATGTTATCCCCAAAAAACAGCAGCAAATAAAACACTGGTATGTAGTGGCAATACTAAATAATTTCACCATTTTTTTGAAGGTGATTGTCTCCTACAACAATAAGCTCTGTTACAGGTGTCATGTCACTGGAGCCGTATTGGCAGAGTTTCTATGCCGATGAGGTCAACAAGCTGGTCATAATCAGCTGGACGTCTACTGAGCACAAAACGGGTAATATACAGGGAGACCTACCTGGGCCTTGTCATATGCAGCAATTCATTTTGCACATCATATAGAACTGCTCACTGTAGCACCTCATGGTGGTTTGTGTGCCCGCATTCCCCCCCCCCCCCCCCATTTATTGGGTAGAGTAAATTTAGAATGCCGTATAACGACAGTACAAAACATGGCATTGTTTAGTTATATGGAATTTGTCAATTTATAATCAGCTGTATTTTATTGCAAATCAGTTGTACAAACAGAAAAATTCAAATGCGATCAATTTGTTTATCATGCGTTCATCCCACACGTTAAACACAGCGTTCAGCAGCTGATAAGAGCAACAGTGGCACCAATTCCAGTACTGATGCCTCAGGCCCTTCATTAAAATGCCCAGCTTCTGCTGCCCTGTACTGCCATCTGGCTGAAAAAGCTCCACTTCCAGATGTCAAAGGGAGCTGCTTTAAAAATCACAATTTACTCTTTTTCCTTGTTAAAGTCAGGAATGAATTCGGCGGCTCTTTGCAAATGGCCTGTCAGGGCCAAAGCTTCGCGACACATCGACAGAGTGGACATGACAGAGGAAGCGGTTCAGTGAAACAGCTTTAATGGTGTCGCGCGGGTCGGCTCCCATTGGTGAACCTTGAAACTAGGTGTTCCTAGAAGATGCTACTTAAGTTACACAGAATAGCATTGCTGATGTCAAGCAAAACCTTAATCGATTCTTATATTGTTCAGTCTGCCTTAGACTTCCTGAGCTTCTGAGTGAATGTGTAACAGTAAGCATTAGAGCTTATTTATGGAGATATGAGCATTTGATACAAAGGTCTCTCCTATACCAACATTTCATTAAGAAAAATACATCTGAATAATCTTTTGTACAACCAAAAAGAAAAAAAAAACCTGCATATTCAAGAGTTTTAATATTATTATGTATATATATTTCTTTCTGCATTAGAAACTATTTCTTTAAATGGTGATGAATTTCCACTAGGGTTATGTTATGATCATTCCCCTCCAATCACTGAAATACAATATTTTCACATACAATACAGAGTCAAATTAATTTGACAAATTCAAAATAAATGTTCCATAGATACAAAGGTTTGAACCATCATTTCACCTCAGACCTGTCTGGGAAATCGCCCCAGGAAATCGTAAAGCCGTTCTATTAAGTGCAAACAATCTCATACATACACACACACACACATACACACACTGTATAATAATTAGTGTGTGCAGGGTCTCTTACAGCTTTTAGATTCACAGGTTGAAGCCAGATGGTTTTGACATAATGTCAATGGCCCAAGAACATCTAGATTTTGTTCCTCTGTTGTATACAAGAAAAACAGCAAACCAAAAGATATCAGTGCAAAAATACTCAACTCTGAGGTCCTAAATTCATTGAGAAATGGTTCAACCCATTAAGGTTTACATATGGAAGCAAACAGTTCTTCAGTCTCCCTTTACTAAGCAGGTTCAAGAAGACTATACCTCGTTCAGAAATCGTAAAAAGAAACACAGACTGGGGAGAGATGTCAGCAGGGAGGAGAGAAGCATGAATGGACAGGACCCCCCCCCCACACACTGCCACCCAGTCCATTACAGCCACTGCATACTATTGCACTTCACCATTCCAGTATTTTGTTTACAGATCATATCTGTTAGAAACAATCAACAAAAGAAAGGAGGGGAAAATGGGGAAAACAACAGAAAGCTGTGCAGTGCTGAAGGTGAAGACCAAACTCTGGCGAGGTTGGAAAATTAGGTTTCTTAGCAGCAAAAGAAAAGAAAGGAAAAAGAAAAGAGACTATGATGGCTATACTACCGTCCCACTGGGAGAGCTGGCCTGGTTTTGGGATGACAATAAGCCCTGTAGGGGAACAAAGGAAAAAGAAAAAAAAGGATAGATGCGTTTCAGTCCTTCTAAACGAGCACATTCATTCAGCTGGCCGCCCCTCTCTCTAAGCACGACGGCGAGCACCCTGGCGGGCCCGGACCAGCAGGAGGCCCTCTGCCGACATGTATGGCTGCATGTCATGTCACAGAAAAGCGCAAGTATGAGAAGTGCGCCCCCTAGTGGCGCAGAAGCATCACTGAGCAGGGGGACATCCAGGCCGGAAAACGCTTTCTGGAAAATCCAGACAAGATACATCTCGAGTAAGTCACGATGCCGACTGAGAACTATCGGGCCTGACTGTAGATATTCTGCATAGAATGTTACAAAGTGGGTCCAACGGGGTGGCTTTCATTAAACTAAAAGAGGACCAAACTAAAAAGACTAAAACCAGTTTAAGCTTTAAATGGGAAAACTTACCCCTTTACCCGGCCGTGCCCAGGTGCAAACAAAGCCCTCCTGGCAGGCTGTGACTAGACAGTCCTCCAGAAATATCAAGACCGTGAGTCTTTCGTGTGCAATCTTTTTACAGATAAGAGGCTCTAAGAGGGGCACGTCCTCCATGCAGGGACACAGTGTGGTGCCCAGGGTCTTGGCGGGGTCCGCTTTGGTTTTGGGCAGCAGGTTGAGCTTGTCACTGCTCTTGCTGCTGATGTGCCCCATGCTGTGGTTGCGCTTGTGCTCCTTGTCGTGTTGCGGCTCCTTGCGCTCGTGCAGCGACAGCGTGGCGAACTTGCCGACCCCTGAGGCCACGGCGCTGTCCGCCAGCACGCTGCCCTTACTGCCGGCTGCGTTTGCTGCCGAGTGTGGCAGGCTGTTGGAGCGCGGTAACGGCGCCGGGAGCGAGTTGCCGGGAAGGGTCACCCCATTGTTGCCATTGGTGCCCGGGTTGGTGCCAGTGAGGGCATTTGGCACACCCACGCGCGGGCTGCTGGCGCCCATGACGTTGGTGTGCGTCCTGGTCCGGGACAGTGGAAGGTGAGGGAACAGGATGTCCTCCGTCAGGTCCCACAAGCATAGCTGAGTGTCCTGGCCTACCGAGCCGAACCGGTATGTCACACTGACGGGCCTGCTGTCTGTAGAGTTCCGCTTGGAGAGTCGCGATTGCGTGCTGTTGGCCCGGTCTCGGCCGAAGTGGATCTGGTCCTGGATGTCCTCGTCGCTGCCGCTGAACTCCATAGGCTCACTCTCCTCTATGCTGGTGGTATAGTGGTCAAACGACACCACGCTGACCCAGGACTTGTGGCCGTGGCCCCTGGCGATGACCCGGCAGTCGGCGAATGACCACACAGTGACCAGATCATCCTCCCCCCCCGCCACGATGTACTTGCCGTCGGGACTCCAGCACACACACAGCAGGCCCCCGAAATAGCTCTTCATGGTGCCGTGCAGCTCGACGGCGTCGAAACTGAAGACGCGCAGGAAGCCGTCCTGGCTCACGCAGGCCAGGAACTTGCCGTCGGGTGAGAAGGCAAACTCGTTGAGCGCGCCCTCGCCCACCGTCCAGCGCAGCAGCGGGTTGCGCGTCGACTTGCTCTTGCAGGTGTGCACGGCGTAGCCTTCGCCCTGCTTCAGCAGCTGGTAGTGGGGGGCCGCCGTGCCGCAGGCGTGCTCCACGTTGTAGAGGTACATGCTGCCGCTGGAGTGCGCCACCAGGAAGAGATTCTCCGAGGCCGGCAGCCACCTCACGCACGTCACCCGGGACTTATCGATCAGCCTCTGTCAAGCAGGAGCGGGGAGAAGGGCCGCGAAGATCACACCACCAGCCGACATCAGGACATACCGCTTCACCTCTCCACCACATTATGAATCAAAGAAATGAATTGGGGGAATAGAGGCTCTTAGCGTGTCGCTATTTTTATTTATCCAGTTTTCTGCTGTAGATTTAGCTACCAGTTCCTCATTCTTTGAGGACGGCTTCCATGACTGTTCACACTAAAAGGCAGTTGGTTATCCACTACACATCCAGGGCCAACCGATCACATAATCCCACAATAAATCACAGTCTAGTTGAAGAAAGTAGTGAAACTGATCACTTTAAACAGCTGAACTTTTTTTTCAGAAGCTTCTGTACAACCTGTTTATTTATCATAAATAAAATCAACATTTTCACTTTAAGCTTATTTTCTGGTGAGACCAAGGGAAGCACATTAACACTATAAAATAAGCACAAACTGAAGTAAACAGCACTGAAAATTTTTTTACTTTACTGAACATGCAAATTCAGACTCGAACCCTGGACCCAGAGGTGTGAGGGAACAGTGCAAACCACTGTACTGCCCCCAATAAATTAACATTGTAAAAATAATATTCATCTGTGCTGATGGACCGACAAGGACCAAGCTTCAGAGCATGTTCACTGATCTACACTCACTTCCTCGTTGAACAGCTTACTGGTCTCCTTCTTGATGGGGTCGATGAGCTGCACCTGGCCGGCCGTGAAGCCCACCAGCAGAGAGACACTCTCGGCCGTCGCTGTCAGGTGGTTGAAGTCATGACACGTCGGCTGTGTTCCCTTGTATATCCTCTTGTCTATTGGTTTGCTCAGATCAGCCGCCTGCACACAGCCAAGCAAAAAAATGAAGGAAACTGCGAAGATGGGCGAGAGGAACAGAACCGGATAGGAAGAGGCAGCAGAAAGAGGCACATGGTGGGAAAGGACCATCAAACAGAGAAAGAGGAGCAGCACTGCAATAACAAGAAGATATCAATACTCTGGCAATCATGACATCTGTATAGGATCTCATCAATTTTCTCCTTAAAGATTCTAACCAAACTTTCTTAAGGAATTACTAATTCTTAAGGAATTAAAATATTAAGTTGTTTATTCATCATAAAGTGTGTATACTCTGGTTAAGCATCAGTAGTTTGCAAACATTATTTTAGAATTTTTTAATGCCAATGAAGAAGAAATAAAAAAGAAACACAGGACCCCCACGTAACAATAGATGTCAACCCACATCTCTTGAAGGTCTATCAGCACACTCAGATTCAGGCACCCAAGCCTTCAGCGTCCTGCAGAGGGCTCCAGTGCTTTTCTCTGGATGCTTGCTTGGGTCACAATTTCCCTATTATTATTTTATTCATTTTTTTGTAATAGATATGTGCAAATACCCTAGGTGAGGTAGCCAATTTTCAGGGGCATCTTCATTCTGCTGCAGACTATTGCTAAAACATACAGTACACAGGCATAAACACTCTCAGGTGTATCTACTCTATTATCCAAAGATTAACAGAGAAGTACATCAGCTTTCTAAACAAGAAAATAAAATAATGCGTAAAGACATCAATGTCTATAAAAACCACATCTTGCAGTGGACACTTTCTCAATTATACCTAAGCATGGGTAATTAAAGTCAGTTCCTGGTCTTGCTCAAGGTCCCATTGGTGATGTCACTCTGCTGAACCTGGGATTTGAACCAGTGAACTTCTGATCACAAACAACAGCATTCTAACCCTCCGAAACACACAAGACTCTAAACTCCCATAGACAAAACATTCTAAAATAAAACCACAGCCCTTCATTAAATAGACAAAAATGACTGACCATAGTATTTCTGTTGAGTAACTGAAAAGTATTAATATAAAACAGCACAAGCTATTCTATACATGCATGTATGCATATTTGTAAATATGAAAAGAAAATGTGTTTTATGGCTAATTATTTGGAAAGTTTATTTACAGTGTGTTGTAACTTTAAGAGGCAAAACAAGAGGCAGAAGGCATACACAGCATATACACCATACACAGCATATACAGCATACACAGCATGTACAGCATACACAGCACATACCACATACACAGGATATACAGCATACACACCATACACAGCATATACCACATACACAGCATATACAGCATACACAGCATACACAGCATATACAGCATACACACCATATACACAGCATATACCACATACACACGATATACAGCATACACACGATATACAGCATACACACCATACACACGATACACAGCATACACAGCATATACAGCATACACACCATACACAGCATATACACCATACACACCATATACAGCATACACACACACCTGCCAGCAGCTGATCTTAATGCTGTAAGCTATGTCCTGTGCAAGGAATCGACAGCACATGAGAAACAGGGTTGTGTTTCTTGTATAACCTGACAAGTAATACAAGGTGCTCGTACAAAACACCACAGCTGGAAAATCTATCCCCTCTTCAGCAAAATGACATCAGTTCTGCTTCCTGTAAAAGCTTGAGTTAAATCAATGCTTACTGAGAAGCAGAATCAGAGCAGGGGAATTCCTGCTAATAAAGTACAACCTACTATTTTATTAAACAGAATTCATTAATCATTTAGATTAGTGACTCTCAGCCATTTCCAAGGGGACCCCAGCCGTTCTACACAAGTGCTCTTTAACACTATCAACACAACCAGATCACCACACGTCAAGCAGTCACTGAGTTATATCAAGTCTGTTGGCGATAACGGCTTCAATCCTTCACAAGCCACATGGGAAACAGCACCTTTGATTAAATTTGCCCATTAGTTATTTATATGTCTAATACCAGAATTACTGAAAACATGCAGAGCAGAAACCAACAAACACAACAAATACAGCAGGAACCTGCAGATCCCACATATTGTTAATCAGTCTGCCTGTTATGTCTGTCATTACTACCATTACTACCATGACTATCATTACTACCATGACTAGCATGACTAGCATTTTCCTCGGGCACATATCAGAACCCCATTGGCAACGTCTAAACAATTTCCTCCCCTCTTTGCCTTCCCAACACAAAACCCAGGCCCCTAAATTTTTATGAAATCTCCAAATTTACTATAGGATGACAAATCTTAATAATGAATTTATACCGAAGACAATCAAATCAAATCAAATCAAATCAAACCAAACCAAACCAAATCAAAAAACTATTTGTCCCCAAGAGGCAATCTGAGGCACATAGAGCAGTGCCGCACAGACAGAGACCCAGACATTAAGGAATAGAACAAACAGGAAAAATGGTCAAAAATCAGAATAAAGTAATAATAGTAAAGAGATAAAGTTATACATGGTTCTCAGACAGCAAGGATGTGTTTAAAAACTAGGTTTTATTCTACTAACAAGTGCTCTAAAACATGAAGAGAGACCATGAGGACACTGTCACTATACAGCCGGAACCAGAGACCATGAGGACACTGTCACTATACAGCCGGAACCAGAGACCATGAGGACACTGTCACTATACAGCCGGAACCAGAGACCATGAGGACACTGTCACTATACGGCCGGAACCAGAGACCATGAAAACACTGTCACTATACAGCCGGAACCAGAGACCATGAAAACACTGTTACTATACAACCGGAACCAGAGACCATGAAGACACTGTCACTATACAGCCGGAACCAGAGACCATGAAAACACTGTTACTATACAACCGGAACCAGAGACCATGAGGACACTGTCACTATACAGCCGGAACCAGCGTTTGGCACCCAAAACACAGTGTCATGCAATCTCAATTAAGTTAAAGATACTACAGAAATCCAGGACTGCTGTAGATAAAGAGGTTTGTGGCGGTCAGCCTCCAGCCTTGCACAGACGAGTCAGCTGACTTTGCTAACAAACGCTGATCTTTGACTCACCCCCAAGACATCTTTTTCATTTTATTCACAGCAACTTAAAATTTCATGTGTTACCAGCTAAATATTTTACTGGAGCAATTCAGGTTAAATACCTGGATGAAGAACACTGGCAGCAAGGAACCTCCTGGGACTTAATTAAACGCTTGGTAATGCAAACCTATGTCCTTATTCACCACTCTGCACCTACTGTGGCTCAGTAACCCAGGAAAATGTACAGTAGGCAACACTGGCTGTGCAAAACATCCTGGTTCTATGAGAAAGCTGAAGATGCTTTAGAGCTTTTCCAGCGCTGAGGTAAAACCGCTGCCAAGCTCTCCCGATGCTGAAAGCCTGCATGTCTGGTTATTGTTACCAGCTGGCTATTTGCGGAAGAGCTGCTTCACCATCACTAACCTGCTAGATGCAGGCAGATACTTCAATTAAACGGTAAATAACATACGGAGTAAAATAGTTTAAATTAAATTGTGATATGAGACATTCAGCCTGAACAATTACTTTTAATTTTCTTTGTTGTAAGACACTTTTGAACTAGATTTGATCTGGTTACATGGTATTAGTCACATACATTTAAACTTATGTGTCCTAAACTTAAGTGTGACAACAGCACTGCTGACTGGCCTCGGGGGTGTTCCACAAAGCAGGATTTCTCGATAGATGGGATTAACTTAGCTAGAAGTCATGATTGTCCAATACAAATGCTTCGTACCTAGACTCTAATTGGACAATCATGAGTTCTAGCTAACTTAAACCCAGTTAACTGAGAAATCCTGCTTTGTGGAACACCTCCCTGCTGTCCAGCTGCTGACATGGATGATAAACTACAAACACCATGCCACTTACACAAGACTGACTCCTGTTGACTTCACGAACTAACACACCATGACGGTGGCACAGTGTTCGGTCATTACACTAAACGTCATTCACGTCAATCCGATATATCCCTCCGCATGCAGTCAGCCAAACACAACACGTGTTTAATAACGACGTATCAATAAAAAAAACACGTGCGATATGTGCGCGCTACTGTTTCTTGCGCTGGCAAACAGACGTAGAAAAGAAGACCAACAAGCAGCGAGACACCGGTGAGCGTGTGCGAGGGGGGGTCAGACACTTGCCGGTTACAGGGCAGCGCGACCCCCACTCACGCCTGCAGCGATGAGGATGTTTCCCGCACACACCCCCCTCCCATTCGCACTTAGGAATAGCTCGAGGGACTGCCGCGCGCGCGGGGAAGTCCGGCTGTCCCGATACGTCCCGCGACATTCGGGTCCCGGGGACGCGCAGATCACACCGACATAGTGAACCTGCGACTTTGTCACTGAGTGGCGTCATTCTGTCGCCGATAAGCTCTGCAAGGTACAGGTGTTCTCCGGTTGCAAGCTCTAAGGTTATTCTCAGCACACCTCCACAAGACACCACTCCGTTTACCTTTCTGACGCCTTTGTAGATATAAAAGTACAGCTCCCGGCCCACATTGAAACAGATTCTGTCGCCGTTGCCTGACTGGTCGTTGACGTTGACGAATGAGACCTTGACCGGGTTAGAGCCCTGGGAATTAAAAGGCACCCTATTGGGACGGCTATATTCGGAGTGAGTGAGGAGTTTATAGACGCCTTCCCGAGTGGTGAACTGAGTTTTGATTTCGTTCATCTCCTTCCCTCCTCCCTCCGCCGCCATCTTGGAAATTAGCATTCATCCTTCCCCGAGCCCGGATCTCGCTCACAGCGCATGCGTATTCCCAGAAGCTCGCTGCTATCCAGTCAGCTGATTATGGGAGTTCACGTGTAAGCGCAACTTTCCCCAAGTCCTTATTACCTTATTACCACCGTTCTAAAACTATGTATTATTATTATTAGGGGTCCAAGCACGTAATGCTGGAACCCTATTGTTTTTGTACTAATTTATTATTATTATATTACATCATCTAACGGTTTCATTTAGAATGTTGAGAGTGTAGGTAGATCCCACTGTTCTTGCCAAGTTTTCCCTTCACAGCTGTAGATTTTTTAGGGTTACTCCTACTTTTAAAGCTTTTGAAAATGACTGTGTGTTTTTCAATGACTATTTATTGGAGCGTTAGAGAAAATGAAAGGCAGTAACGCTGAGATGTGCAAAACTGAAATATTTTTTTTCCCGAATGGATAGACCCCTTCTGTCTTTGGTTGTTTATTTATATATTTGTATACGTGTATGTGATATGAGCATATATGTGTATGCATATGCCCGTGTGTCAGGCTTCCAGGAGGACGGGCAGGCTGGCGGAAATAAAGGCAGACGAGGGTTTATTGGGACTAGCGGGGGCAGAAAGACGCACATTCCAACAACAACAATGACCGACATCAAACAGGGCAACACGTGGACTGATATACAGAAGACAAGCCGAAAATAGGCAACAGCTGGGCACAATCGGTGAAGCACACATGGATGATGAGGGGGCGTAGCACACGCGAGGATCGGACGAGCTGGGCTTGACACCGTGTATTTTCTTTTTTTCCTTTTGTAATTTGTGTTGCGGTTGCTGCTTGGTTGTTGCAGTAGAACATTTTATGTATAATGTTAAATTGCTGTGTTTGTTCAATAAGCATCGATTTAAAAAAAGATCCCACTGTTCCCACGTCAACCACCGGAGGGCGCTATAATATATAAAAATAAACGTGTTTTGCACAATACCTTGGCAACCGTGAGTCGTACATTCAAAACTTTATATAAGCTTGTTATGATTTTTCCCGCTATATTACGAAATATGCAGAACCTACTTTTTTTTTCACTCAGAGACAAGTGATAGGTGTCAATGGAACCTCTGGCCCAAGTACTTCACGATTTATTTTGCACATTTCTTTATTTGCTAGCTATTATAAATTGATGTCCTGTTTTCCATGTGAATGTACGTTACACGTGTTTCACATTTGTGGCACTGACGCCTACACCGTTCAAATATTAATCAAATGTGATGGGTGAGTACAGATTGAGGGCTGCTTGTGACTTGCAAAAAATGGCGCGTTTCAACCAAAAAAGAGCGCTATAATAAAGCAAGACGCGCTTTGGACAATATCTCGTGAGGCGTAAGTCAAATATTAAAAATGTGTATGTCTTCCTCTTCTGTCAGTTAAGATACTTCAGATGGTATATAATATATCTATATGGTCTTCAGTTTTTCCCTTAAATACACGAAAAGACCTGCTTTTGTGACATAGTTGGTGCTTTAATAAATAGAAACAAAATTTGTGTTACATATTCTTTGAGTCCTCTTTGTGAATATATATTCAACATATTCAATTCAAATATATTCTGATTTCCTCTTTTCATTTTTTTTATGCTGAAAGTTTGGCTTCATTTCTTCAGCCTTTCGGTGCTATTTATGAGATATGCTCAAACTTACCAAAAGATTCTCAAAATCAACCATAAAATGAATGTGGCAAATTTAGTTAAAGTCGGACAATGTTTATATATTTCTGAAAGTTTCACTTGAAATACTATTGAACTCTCATCTGGTGGGATTGAATGCCCTCTAGTGGTTGTTAAATACTGGTACAAGTTCAGCTCTTATAAGACATATTATCCTTGTCATTCTACAATACAATATCTACAATAGTTGCAATGGAAAGCAATGAGGACGGTCTATTAAAATTATGGCCCTGTACTGGAGTTTCGATGTCCTAGTACTGCTCACCGGATATTAAGGGACAACAAGACAATTCTGTGCGGCAAGTCTGATGTAGAATGCAGTCTCATATTTCTTTATCAATTCAGTTGGTATATTTTATGGCTGCCACCAGCGACTATTTTCTATGGATTAATCTATCAGCTATTTGACTGATTGGTCAATTCCTCCAGATAATCATCTTGACATTTAATTTAAATACATTTTATTTTTTTATTTTATTATTTTTTAAAATCTTGAATCGATTAGATTATTTTAGATCAATGTTTTATTATTATTATTATTATTATTATTTTTTACCACATGTACTCCCCCCAGTATAGACCACTCCGATTATTTGCTAATTTTTAGGCTCCTTGTCACTCAGGAACCCTTGGAATCGTCGTAATTATATACTATTTATTCATTCGTTTATTTATTTATTTATTTTTATCGGTCAGTGCTTAGACCAAAGGTGCTTTGGAATGCTCATTCCTTCTTTTCATGCAAATGTGGGTTCAGCAAAATTGGGATACATCATCCAGCGAATTATTATTATTATTATTATTATTATTATTATTATGAATAAGCTGTTATGGATATTAGAAGATTTAAGAATTTTGCACAAAGCGCTAGGTGCCGCGATGCTATAATGCAGCTTGTCATACATTCGCTACAACGAACACTCTCGATGTTCATACTTTTTTATACTATACATAACACGATTGATGAGTCGAAGAGATTGAATTACAATTTGATATATATATATATATATATGTTGTGGGAGAAAACATTTATATTTATTTTCCTTTTTAAAAAGTGACGTACACATGCACAAAAGCACATTACCAAAATACGGGCTGTGAAAGAGTCATAGTCTACAGGCATAAGAGCAACGAAGCTAAGCTGCTCAGGTAGGGGGTGCAGAGATGAATGTAACACTTCTTACATTTTTACCTGCTCCTCTGAGCTCTTTTATGGAAGACGCAATCAAAATTTGATACAAACTACCTACGTATGTGTCTCCATTAAACGGCACAGTGATTATGTATCACAAACAGGAAATGAATTATGACAGATTGAAACAGATATCCCGCGTGCTTCGAGAACATTCTCGACGAAATTTCCTGTAAACTGAAGCGAAAGAACTAGAACGCTGTAGTTCCTATTGCCCGTATTTTCTTATTAAAAGTGCGCAATGGGCGCTGGCATTTCCAATATTTAAAAAATTAACTCGTATATGATGGAACAAATTCTAGACCCTTTAAGCGTATATTCTAAAATAGCAAGGATTTTCAAGTTTTAATTATTATTGGTTAGAATATTTTTTCTGCCTAATTGATATTTACGCTGTTTTGCAAACTGCCTCTAACGTGTGGCAGATTTGTTTCTTAATAAAGGTTCACTCCACACCAGGTTCTACACTATCATTTTTATCAATGGAAAACTCTTGAGGCACTAAGGCAATTTTGAGCAACACAGACCATCTTGTATAACTGAGAACTCATTTTTGATTATTATGTTGTCTGTGTGAGGGCTTAATTTTATGGTGTTCTGTGGGGTCCTAAGACCAGGTGGCACTAGTCATCAACCATCGCTATGACGCTGCCAGGGGGGGTAACATGTGACACCAGGAATGGGGACTGCTGGGATTGACAGGGTCTCCTGGTGCTATGCAGCCCTATAAGGACGGACTGTGGCAGCTGTGCATGCACTCCCAGCTTCAGTTACTTTCTTTAGGCCACGCGTTTGCGGGGTGCATTCCTTCTGGAACATACTGGACTGGACCACTGATAGCCCTGGGTATAAAACCCTACAGCAGGCCACAAGCACTGCATTCGAGCAAACGTGTAAAGGAGGTTGAATCTCAATAAGAAGGGACTCTGCAGGAGATAGAGTTTTCAGGACGCAGTTCATCTACAGCTATCATTAAGGTGAGCAGTTTCAATTACGTGTACTTTAACATTTGGGAACAATTGAGGTTAGGGATGCGTTTATAAAGGAATACATTTTACACAGACTGTTTGTACTGAGTATCACTTTTGGATGATCTTTGATTTAATTAATGTTATTAGATTCCACAAAAAAACTATCAGTGACAGTGAGTGAAGATAGTCGAGGTTTGTAATTGTTTGAATGAGGTGATTGTGTTGAATTATATGTGTTTTGTGAATGATCCACCCCCCAGTGGAAAGAAGACTGTGACAGAGCACATGGTGCTGAAACAGACATATGCTACTAAGCAATATTTTACTAAGACCAATATGATTCCATTAATACAGACTGGGATTTTAATGGTAGTACATTAAGTAGACATTTGCAATAAGGATCACAGAGGTATTTCAGTTATAAGCAATTTCTGAAATGTTTTAGTGAAACCATGAAATTAGAAACTGACCGTGCTTTGTTCCATATAAAGCACTGCGGCATTGTGTAATTTAACATTACTGTTATCAAGAATGTTCTTTTTTCATAATGAGGTGAAATAACAAATAAATACATTTATTCAATTGAAAAGACCAGAGGTGAGGAATTCATGTCCAGAGAGTAAAAGTCCAGACCAAAGATTTCCTTTCAACCAACCAGCTGGATTTAAAGAGTCACAGTCGCAGGGAATTCAACTCGTTTGTTGAAACAAAATCTTGGTCTGGACTTTTACTCTCTGGACCTGAACTACCCACCTCTGGAAAAGGCCATCAGAACAGTTGCTGGAGTAGCTGGTGTGAGAAGTCACCCCCCCCCCCACCCCAACAAAAGTGAAGCCTGTGATTGGCAGGCCAACACATGCATTGATGAACTAGTGACAAGCTCTCCCTTGTGCTTCATTGTCAGTCTGCTCTGTGTGACTATGCGGTCTTAATGACTTACTCTTTGTGACATATTGCAAAATTCAGCACGAAAGGATTCAAGGATAAATAAAAGATTGTATTTATTAGTAAGCTATTTATTATTTTAGTAATATAATGAAGTGGGATAGTATGAAGGTATACCAAGTGCATACCATACCTTGATTAATTGATCATAACAAAGATGATGATGATGATGATTATTGTACTTGAGTAAATATTTCAGTAACAGGACACCTTTCAATGACTTTATTTATTTGTTTGAATTTAAGCAATTTCCTCTGGGATCAATAAAGTTTTTCGATTCTGATTCTGAGTCTGATGCTGGTTCTGTAAGATTGTACAAATACCATCATCATGAGGAAATTATTGAGATTAAAACCAACCCCGTAGCAGGCAGGTTGTAAAGTGCATGACTACATGTGTTAATAATCTGTTTCTACAGATGCCAGAAAAAATCAGCCAGCCCATGGAGGAGGAGGTGGAGACCTTTGCCTTTCAGGCAGAGATTGCCCAGCTGATGTCTCTGATCATCAACACCTTCTACTCCAATAAGGAGATCTTTCTCAGAGAGCTTATCTCTAACTCATCAGATGTACGTATATTTTGCAGAAGATGTTGTTTTTACTCTTCAAAGACATTTTTGTACAAAAACCAATTAATGTGTGACAATAATCTATTTTTTTACTGTCACTCAGCAACATTATGATTATGTGTTTTGCACAATAGTTAATAGATTGATGTATTATTATTATTTACCTTTTTCTCAGGCTTTGGACAAAATCAGATATGAGAGTTTGACGGACCCCAGCAGGCTGGAATCCTGCAAGGACCTGAAGATTGATATCATTCCTGACCAGGTTGCTCGCACCCTCACCATAATTGACACTGGCATTGGGATGACCAAGGCCGACCTCATCAACAACTTGGGCACTATTGCCAAGTCTGGGACCAAAGCCTTCATGGAAGCCCTGCAAGCTGGTGCTGACATTTCCATGATTGGACAGTTTGGTGTGGGCTTCTACTCGGCCTACCTGGTGGCTGAGAAGGTGACTGTCATCACCAAGCACAATGACGATGAGCAGTATGTTTGGGAGTCTGCGGCTGGAGGGTCTTTCACTGTCAAAGCTGAGCATGGTAAGTACTCTGTTTCCAGAGGTGCGTACTTCAGATCTAGAGACTAAAAATCCAGACTGAGATTTTGTTTCAACCAGCCAGTTGAGTTCTCTGTGACTGTGCCTCCTTATACTGAAATGGATGTCCCATTTTTTAAAATTATTTGTGGTAAACGCATACGGTTAACAATGGATATTCCACATATAAAGTGTGATATTGGGAATGCCGCACCTGTTCACAGCAATTAAGACATGCTCCAATTGGTCTTGGATAATTAGTTTCAGCTATGATCAGTGCCCCGTCTTCCCTCCAGGTGAAGTCATTAAGCGAGGCACCAAAGTCATCCTTCATCTGAAGGAGGACCAGTCAGAGTATGTGGAAGAGAAGCGGATCAAGGAAGTTGTGAAGAAACATTCCCAGTTCATTGGTTACCCAATTACACTCTTTGTAAGTTACACTGTAAGATGCTATTCCTAAGTTGGAAAAAAGGGAATAACTGGAACAGTATGTATATTAACGTGCAGCTCGTATCTTTCTACAGGTGGAAAAGCAAAGGGAGAAGGAGGTTGACTTGGAGGAGAGTGAAAATGTGGAAGAAGTTGAAAAGGATGCATCTCCTGAAGAGGACAAGGATAAGCCCAAAATTGAGGACGTGGGCTCTGATGAGGATGAAGACACCAAAAAAGGAGAGAACAAGAGAAAGAAGAAGATTAAGGAGAAATACATTGATGCCCAAGAGCTGAACAAGACCAAGCCCATCTGGACGCGTAACCCAGACGACATCACCAATGAGGAGTATGGCGAGTTCTACAAAAGCTTATCCAATGACTGGGAGGACCACCTGGCTGTGAAGGTTAGAATACATTTTAAAACATATTTCTTTCTTTTTCAAGAAAGACGTGCTGTGTACCGCAGTAGCAGTTACTGTCTGCATATTGAATGTACTCATACTGTAATCCACCCTGATTGCATTAATTTATAATCGTGTCTGTTATTGCAGCACTTTTCAGTGGAAGGGCAGCTTGAGTTCCGTGCGCTGCTCTTTGTTCCCAGAAGGGCTTCCTTTGACCTTTTTGAAAACAAGAAGAGGAGGAATAATATTAAGTTATACGTGCGCAGGGTCTTCATCATGGACAACTGCGAAGAGCTCATGCCTGAGTACCTCAGTGAGTGACTCCAAATTCCATTTGGTTTTGTAGTTGTAATATTGAAATTAGTTATTAATTGCTTTTAAAATCATTTCCCAGATTTCATCAAAGGTGTTGTGGACTCTGAGGACCTCCCTCTGAACATCTCCAGAGAGATGCTGCAGCAGAGTAAGATCCTGAAGGTGATCCGCAAGAACCTGGTGAAGAAGTGCCTGGAGCTCTTCACTGAGCTGTCCGAGGACAAGGACAACTACAAGAAATATTATGAGCAGTTCTCCAAGAACATCAAGGTAACGTCTGAAAATTTGAAACGTACTACGGTTATCTGTACTTTTTTCTATAAACCTATAGAAATTGCTCTGGACTCATTAGAGCTGAATAACTGTTTGCTTCAGCTGGGCATTCATGAAGATTCCCAAAATCGCAAGAAGCTGTCTGAGATGCTACGTTACTACACCTCCAGTTCCGCAGATGAAATGGTATCACTTAAGGATTATGTATCCCGTATGAAGGACAACCAAAAGCACATCTATTACATTACAGGTATGCACATTTGGAACCAGTCATTGTTTTTTATATCTTTATATAAGATAAATACTGTATTTGAAGTTACAATCTTAAATTTCTTCTCAAGGGGAAACAAAGGAGCAGGTGGCCAACTCTGCTTTTGTGGAGCGTCTGCGCAAGGCAGGTCTTGAGGTGATCTACATGATCGAGCCCATTGATGAATACTGTGTCCAGCAGCTGAAGGAGTATGATGGAAAGAACCTGGTGTCAGTCACAAAAGAGGGTTTGGAACTTCCTGAGGATGAGGAGGAGAAGAAGAAACAGGAAGAACTTAAGAGCAAGTTTGAGAACCTCTGCAAGGTCATGAAGGACATCTTGGAAAAAAAGATTGAGAAGGTGCAAAATTTGTTTACTTTAGTTGTGTGTTTTCTGTGCAGCAGTTGAGGACAAACATGCAGACATCAGGATGAAGACGTCTTGTGCTTTACTTAATCTTTTGCTTTTTCTTGCTACTTTTAGGTGGTCGTCTCCAACCGCCTTGTTTCCTCTCCATGCTGCATTGTCACCAGCACCTACGGCTGGACTGCCAACATGGAGAGGATCATGAAGTCTCAAGCCCTTAGAGACAACTCCACTATGGGCTACATGACAGCTAAGAAACATCTCGAAATCAACCCCCTGCACCCAATCGTCGAGACCCTTAGGGAGAAGGCAGAAGTCGATAAAAATGACAAGGCGGTGAAAGACCTGGTCATCCTGCTCTTTGAGACGGCTTTGTTGTCCTCAGGCTTCACGTTGGAGGATCCTCAGACACATGCTAACCGTATCTATAGGATGATTAAACTCGGCCTGGGTAAGCACTCAATTCCTGCATGAAACATGTAGTTCATGTTGTCAGAAAAACATATTTTCCCATGTCTTAGTTTAATATTTTAGGCCCGTTTAACAGTGGACCAGTTCAATGTGCTGTTTTCTATAGCACATGTTATTTTAGTACAGCAGAGTATTTTGATGTCTATTTTCTGCCATATTCCATGTTAGGAATCGACGACGATGACACAATTGTGGAGGATCTTTCTCAGCCCAGTGAGGAGGACATGCCTGTTTTGGAGGGAGAAGACGACACCTCACGGATGGAGGAAGTTGATTGAAAGTAAAATTGAAAAGAAAGAAAGTTGTTTTTCTTTTTTTAACTAGTCAATTTTGCCCATTTCTAATTAATTACCAAATAATTTAGTGCCCAAGTGAACATATAGACCTTTAATATTCATCCATGATTTGATGGCATGCTTCCCACGTGGAAAGGAAATGTTTAATTTTTTCTAGGCTAAATTTTAGATACATTTTGCATGAAAAAAATGACATGTGATTTCATATCCAGGGAGCATTTTATATCTAACATATTAAGATTTATAAATAAAGTTGTTTATATACATTTGTTTGTGCATTTATACAATTTGTGAAGCCTTTGGAATTATTTTGAATTCTGCAGGGATAGTTTCAGAAGTGTGATATGATTTTCATCATTGTTACGATAATGAAAAATAATAATATACAGTCGTATTTAACACACGCACACTACCTTTTTGAACAAATGCTGTACAGTATAGGACCCGGATCACCGATGGGAAAAGTATGTGCATTTTTTTAGGAACGATCAGAGCTTCCATTAATGCAATAACCTCAACCACTTTATAGCTGCTTAATGTAGCCGTAGGTTCTGAATTATAATTCTAATATAAATTACAATATAACAATCCTTTATTGCTTTGAGTGGAAATTATCATTTAAATCGGCGTAATTCTAATAGGTCGCGAATGGGTTCCTGCCTGTTACCTACATATATTAATATAGTAGATATTTTATATTTTTTACTCTTTGAAATGAATCCACAGATTCCAACGCAACCTACCAACTCGGAACAATTCCAGTCATCAATGTGCGTATAAAATGCTCTTATTTCTACCAAACACTAATAATAATGACTCGCGAAGTGTCGTCACTTTTAAAGGAAGAAGGCGTGACCGGTAACTGGTAGATAGAGGCCGCCCGTGATTGACGGCCTCGGCTGCCACTCCCTGGTGCGCTGGCGTGGGTGAAGCTTCTAGACGCTTCTGGAAGCTGCCGCGTTTCTCGAAGGCTCTGGCGAAGCTGGCAGCGGATATTTAAGCGGAAGCAGCCGAAGCAGCATCACTCTCGGGTCGACGTCTGGTCCGAGAGGAATGGTTGGTTTTCCTCGAATTACTCATTAAATAACCGAAACCACACTAAACTAGAGTCTTTTAAACGGCAGCCTGCAAGGTAAGAAATGAGCGTAACATTATTCACGGATTGTGGCCATTTGTCAAATTTTATTGTTCACGTGTTTGGCTGTTATGCTATAAAACTGCGATGGTTATTTCTGCACATAGGCGAGCTCCTGAAATGTAATTCCTTCTGACGGTCTCCTATTATCCACTGCAAGTGTATAGACAAAATGAGCCTTAAAGAATAATATGGAGGGTGTCGCTCCCCGACCACGTTCTTTGTCAGCCTTTTCTATTAATTTATTTAAAGTATTTGACTGTGGTTGTTTCAATTTTATATTGCAATTATAAAACACTATCTTTAGAACGAGCTGCCTACCGAGTTGGCTTTCAGTGCCGTATGATGTGGGAGACCCCACTGGCTACCTTGCGCAAAAAAGAATATAAAAATCTTGGTTATTATTCCATGATATCAGTATTAACTTGGATTTGGGACCTAATGTACCTTCTGTATGTTAATTGGCTAAACCGGTAAAATATTTAGCTAGGCTTCCAGTGACGAAAGGGTCATTTGTTTGCTGGACAAATATCAAGTTTCGTCCCCCTCGACCGTACGCTAAATAACTATCCATATTTTAGATCGTCCAATACCTAGATCGAGCTCTTTTTGTAATTAAGAATGGTTCCTTCTTATCAATAGGCAGATTACTATCCAGTAGGTTCTAGAAGGTAGTTGTTCTCGACCTTCTTCGGAGGGTGGCGCAAGGCTTACGCAGGCTCAGTTATTTGAGGTTTGGCGTAAACGGGATTCCAGAAAAATCCATGCAACCACGTTATGATTAATATAGCAACCGATATGAAATCACTGCATTCTTGTGGCAGTATTATCTAGTTGGTACATAATTGCTGTCGCTTATTCAGATTGACTTAATCACAAATACCTACTAAGGCTTATTTATTGGCATTCAGAAGGTGGCTAAAGTTGATTTACAATAACGATTAACAATAATGTCCTTTGACACAATATCCTGTGTTCATTAGTCATGCTAATGCATAAATGTAACAACAGCCTTCGATAAGTCCTGTTACTATATAGTGTGATCAATGAAAATAAATGTTTCTAGTTTTTGTGTTTTTTTATTAGTACTGTTTTAACTTTTAAAAAGAGAATGGACGTTTGGTGATCTAGTGTAGAGATAAAGATGTGTGACCTTTTTACAAGGTTATGCAGGCTCATTCAAAGGGAAAAAAATCATTGTATTTCTAACAATGCTATGTTGAATGCTAAAATGGAAGAAATGTTAATGACAAGCCGGGATAAATGCACATTTTTGATGTATGGGTTTAATGAGTTTGCTTCTGTAGAAGATGAGATTGTAATGATCGACCTTGAGTCCCTGAGTTAGTGGGATAAGTCTGTGTGCATATCTCCAGGTCAAGCATATCTTAAACTTTCCTCTACGTCTGCAGTATGTCACTTGGGACCTGAATGCTTTTGCAGAGCTTAATGTAAGGATGCTGTATCTTACTTGCGAATTAAGGCTGCAAAGGCAAAAATGAATGCACTAGTTTGGGTAATGACTGTGCATAGTCTAGTGTCCAGATGATAAGCTGATGTCTCTTTGTCTTCTGCATGTACAGATGCCTGAAGCACATGATCAGCCCATGGAGGAGGAGGTGGAGACCTTTGCCTTTCAGGCAGAGATTGCCCAGCTGATGTCTCTGATCATCAACACCTTCTACTCCAATAAGGAGATCTTTCTCAGAGAGCTTATCTCTAACTCATCAGATGTGAGTATTTCTGTTCAAGTTGCAAAGTTTATGCTTTGCAACAAGTCAAAAAAGTACAAGGTTGCAGCAAAAATAACATTGTATTCTGCAGAATCTATGATCCTCACTCTAAAGAGAAAGGGGACATTAGGTCTTGTGTTGGGGGAGACGGGGGAACTGTCAGTGTGTTTTGGAACTTTCGTTTTTCAGTGATGTATTTGCTTAGTTGCTCCTGTTGGTTGTTTCAGTATTGTGTATTTTCTGTGACTGAACAACGCAGGGCTGCACCTTAAACATTTTTCTGAATGTTAGGCTCTAGACAAAATCCGATATGAGAGCCTCACAGATCCGTCTAAGTTGGATTCTGGAAAAGATTTGAAAATTAACGTCATTCCGAACAAAGAAGAACGTTCCCTGACCATAATTGACACTGGCATTGGGATGACCAAGGCCGACCTCATCAACAACTTGGGCACTATTGCCAAGTCCGGGACCAAAGCCTTCATGGAAGCCCTGCAAGCTGGTGCTGACATTTCCATGATTGGACAGTTTGGTGTGGGCTTCTACTCGGCCTACCTGGTGGCTGAGAAGGTGACTGTCATCACCAAGCACAATGACGATGAGCAGTATGCGTGGGAGTCATCTGCTGGAGGGTCTTTCACTGTCAAAGTGGATACATGTAAGGATATTTCACATCTAACTGATTTGGTGTACAGGATGTGTGGTGGACACAATCTCACTGCCCCTTCTCCTATTAGCTGAACCTCTGGGCCGTGGAACAAAGGTGGTCCTGCATTTGAAGGAGGACCAGACAGAATATCTTGAAGAACGAAGGGTGAAAGAGATTGTGAAGAAGCATTCTCAGTTCATTGGCTACCCCATCACACTTTTTGTAAGTGGTTGCATAATTACTTGTGGAAGCTGACATTGAGATGCATAATGAAGAGCGAATGACTGATTGTCCATAAAAAGTGAATTCTGCCTTGTACCTGTATGACCTAATTACATTTTGATCTATGCAGGTGGAGAAAGAGCGTGACAAAGAGGTCAGTGATGATGAAGAAGAGAAAGAGGAGGAGAAAGGGGAGGAAGACAAGAAAAGTGACGAGGACAAGCCTGAAATTGAAGATGTGGGCTCTGATGAGGATGAGGAGCAGGAGAAGAGCTCTGATAAGAAGAAGAAAAAGAAGAAAATCAAGGAGAAGTACATTGACCAAGAGGAGCTCAACAAAACGAAGCCCCTCTGGACCCGTAACCCAGACGACATCACCAATGAGGAGTACGGGGAGTTTTACAAGAGCCTGACTAATGACTGGGAGGACCACCTGGCTGTAAAGGTTGGTGTATGCAGGTTTATTTGTGTAGAAATTTTTAATTCTATAAATGGATGAAGGGCTACAGGAAACCACTACACTTTGGAGGATACTTTCAAAGCAATAGAGATGCTTCTCAGGCCATAAGACACCACTTGAGGACATTGTATGTGCTGGGGCCGGTCAAGAATTGAGCAATAGTGGCGTCACTTGAAAATATGTCAAAATAGTATTGTAAAATAACGATGTTTCTCAAGCTCATTAGGAAAGTGTCTTCTGATACTTAGAACGGTGTTCTATTTTTACTATAGCACTTCTCTGTAGAGGGCCAGCTTGAGTTCAGGGCTCTGCTTTTTGTTCCAAGAAGAGCCCCTTTTGACCTTTTCGAAAACAAGAAGAAGAAAAATAACATCAAGCTATACGTGCGCAGAGTCTTCATCATGGACAACTGTGAAGAGCTCATCCCAGAGTATCTCAGTGAGTTGAATGTTAACCTGCAGCAATGTACAGAAAAGGCTCATCTCTGGGAGGTGCTTGTGGACTAAAACTTGTTTTGTTTTTCCTGTACAGATTTCATCAAAGGTGTTGTGGACTCTGAGGACCTCCCTCTGAACATCTCCAGAGAGATGCTGCAGCAGAGTAAGATCCTGAAGGTGATCCGCAAGAACCTGGTGAAGAAGTGCCTGGAGCTCTTCACTGAGCTGTCCGAGGACAAGGACAACTACAAGAAATATTATGAGCAGTTCTCCAAGAATATCAAGGTCAGGCCCTAGACCTGCAAACCAGATCCAGATGGTGTTTTTAGTTTTTTTTTAAATGTATTTTTAAATCAACCTAAATTGATCACAGTACTTAATGAAATGAATAGTTTATATTGGTTTTGACAGTTCAGTTACAGTTGGAGCCAGTCCAATCTTGAGTTCTGCAGTTTTGTCATACACCTATGCTCAGTACAATGTGCAGTGAAATACTCCATTTCCGAGTTCCAGACTGTGAGTAGGGCACATATTTATAAGGGACATAAGTGTAGAGAAAGACACACATGTAGAGGGACAAGTGGGCAAATAAACTCATTAATACCTCCAGGGGACTGAACTGCATCTGCAATCTGTCAGTGACGTGGTTTCCATTCAATATAAACATTTTACAATTAATTGCCATATGGTTCGAAAGAGGGTGAGGTTTGTTTCTCAATTGACTGGTTGGCAAGACCTGCTTGTGAGAGTGCAGAACTTCTGCAGCTTTGAGCCTGCATATCTTCACAAACACTACTGGTGTATAGTTTTAATGATGTTGCTATTTCAGCAACTGCCATGTAGCTGGGTTTCATGACTGCATAACTGGTTTTTTAACCTACCGTTTGGTTCCACTCGAAATTAAATTGACAATGCAGGAACGGGTGGCATTTAATAAGAGGTATATACTCTGCACAGTTATGCCTGTAAAGTTCTCTGGCGCTTTGAGATTTGAAACCTGTGATTTTATAGGACTTAACTGAGAATGTGGTCCCATGTACAATAAATAATTTAATTGCAGGCTAAAGGAATGTCTGGTCTGCTGTTTATGAATAAACTTTTTTTTTTTTTTTAAAGCTTGGAATACATGAAGACTCTCAGAATCGCAAGAAACTCTCTGAGCTCTTAAGGTACTATACCTCAGCATCAGGGGATGAGATGGTCTCCCTCAAGGACTACGTCACTCGGATGAAGGACAACCAGAAGCACATCTACTACATCACTGGTGAGCCTCTGCTTGACGTGCACAAGGAGCAGTCGATTTCCAACAACACACAACCTTACATGGTTTTACTTGGGAATGGGGGGTGGTGGCCGAGTGGGTTTGCATTTTGTACCTGTGAAGAAGGTTGCCGGCTTGAATCCTGACTTGGAAGAGTGATCTTCACAGTTAGTTCCTGAAGCAGTTGGGGGTTAAGGGCCTCGTTCAGGGGCCAATCTGACCTTCCTTTTTCTCAAATATATGTTGCTTTGGATAAAAGCGTTAATCAATGTAAACGTAGTGTCTGATTTTTGAAAATCTAAGCCAAACCATAATCAAAATCTTTCTTTAGGAGAAACAAAGGATCAGGTGGCCAACTCTGCTTTTGTGGAGCGTCTGCGCAAGGCAGGTCTTGAGGTGATCTACATGATCGAGCCCATTGATGAATACTGTGTCCAGCAGCTGAAGGAGTTTGAGGGCAAGAACCTGGTGTCAGTCACAAAAGAGGGTTTGGAACTTCCTGAGGATGAGGAGGAGAAGAAAAAGCAGGAAGAACTCAAGAGCAAATTTGAGAACCTCTGCAAGATCATGAAGGACATTTTGGAGAAGAAAGTGGAAAAGGTGAGCGAAGACGTCTTGTGCTTGAATATCTAAATGTGAAATGTATTGAAACAGGAAGCCTTGTGAACACCTTTGTCTTTAAATGTGTTAATTTGAATATTCTTGAACAGGTTACAGTGTCCAATAGGCTGGTCTCCTCTCCCTGCTGCATCGTAACCAGCACATATGGCTGGACTGCCAACATGGAGAGGATCATGAAGGCACAGGCACTGAGAGACAACTCCACCATGGGCTACATGGCTGCTAAAAAGCACCTGGAAATAAATCCAGACCATCCTATCATTGAGACCCTCAGACAGAAGGCGGAGGCCGACAAGAATGACAAATCTGTGAAGGACCTGGTCATTCTGCTGTTCGAGACGGCGTTGCTGTCTTCTGGCTTCACATTGGATGACCCTCAGACTCACTCCAACCGCATCTATAGGATGATCAAGCTGGGGTTGGGTGAGTGAAAGATGATTTCCCATAGATGTAACTATACTGCACTGTGTATTGAAAGGCTTAAATGAGAAATTTTGTATCGTCACTTACTACTAACAAATTATCTGCCAGTGTTCTATCAATGAAATGACTGATTGTGCCTAGAATGCTTGTTTTTCATTTTTTCCCATCACTTAAACACATGTTATGCAGCTGTATTGAGGTGACTCATGATAGACCGTGGTCTCTCTGCAGGAATTGATGAGGATGATCTGACCACTGAGGAAAGCAGTTCTGCTCCTATTGAAGACATGCCCCCACTAGAAGGAGAAGATGATACCTCCAGGATGGAGGAAGTAGATTAGAGCTACAGTAAAAGACCAAGTTCACAGTAGAACTGTAAATAATTAGAATGGCTGTTGCATTGCACATTGTCTGAGAATGCTTCCTTTGTCCCTGTACAGCTTGGATCTCTGGCAGTGCGGTGGGGGGGGGGGGGGACATCTCACCTGACTGCTCTTGTTTCTGTCTAGTTCTTGACACTTTCTATTTATTGACATTCCAGTTTGGTCTCTTGTGTGAAATGAATGCATTGTATAATGGCAATTTAAGGGTTTGAAATGGTTGTACCAGAACAAATAAAAATTCAGAAGTCTGCCATTTATTTGAGTGAGATGGACAAGTATTTAGAGAACACAGCATTGAATCCCCACTGTAATATGCATTAAACTTTCACTACTGGATATTTAAAGGAATGTGTGCAGTTCCTTTTTTTTCTTTAAAAATATTAAACTAACTGCACGTATTGGCTCTGCACGTGTCAAGATGCTTTGCTTTAAAGTTATTACACAACTTGCAAGATCTATTAATATACCTGTTTTGATTTTAAGTCTATGATCTTAGCTTAGCAAGTCTTTCCTATTAAAATACATTTAATAGAGGAGACTTTCCGTCCATCCAACAGTCTTCTGTACACACATTATGCCACCAGGTGGGAGTGCTGCGTAGCCAATAGCAAAAGCTAAGCCACTTCTTTTTGTTTATTTTTTTTTTACCGCCGTCCACACCGCAACACTCGTCTGCTTCGACTGAAGGGATAGAATATTTGCATTAGTGCAACACTGGCTATAAAATATAACGGGTACATTATACTCTCGCTAATAGCAATATGCAACTGTACCATTAACCTGCAGTTCGCTCACGTTTTCTCCCATAGATGTTAAGGTTTAAACGCTCCGTGGCACATTTTACCTTATGATTAACAGGCATTGTAGTTATACGCATTGAAAATCCATGCGTTCCTGCGTTCATAGTTAATTTTACGAGACTATCACACCGTTTGTTTATAACTTCGTAGTGTTATGATAGCATAAAATTCGTTTTTTCAACTGATCGTGATAATTTCACAATGGAAGTTATCCTTCAGCAGGACACCCATGCACGGAAAGTCGCAAGTCAGCGAAATCAGGTTGGCTACCAAGTATCTACAGCGGCTGGTGGAACCAGGTCATGTCTGCCAGCGCTCTCTGCTGTCAGCGTGCCCACTACAGGTTCGGTCACCTGACCGACAGCAGCCAATCAACTGGGCCGGAGAAAAAGACGAACCGCTGCAGTCAGTGACTAGTACCGCGGACCCGAGAGAGGACTGACAGGGGCGAGAGGGACGGTTTTAAAATCCGCAATGCCGAATAAAACGAAAAAGGAGAAGGTTGGTTGGATGTTTATGTGAATTTATTTTTTTATGTTAAACATTTGTTTCAAATATGGAATGGAATGCTTACATGGTAAAGGGAGCAAATGGATGAATGAGGCCTAACGTTAGACGACTCTGCGGGGATGTAGTAGCAAGTAACCGGTAATCTCAGAATGATGATGTCCTTCCTTTTTAATTATGATGTTTAGCTCTGAGTTTATGGGAGTGTATTGCGTGTTATCACTCTGCAAGTTTAGAAATATTTACGCTCATAGGGGTTTACGGTAAACTTGATTTCGGTAACTAGTTAGCCAACTACTGGCTAGTTCGTTTTGTGCTAGACCATCTGTAGCTAGCAGAATGGGCAAAAATTACCAGGTAAATTAGTCTGCAATACATAGCTATTAATATTGTTAAAAAGGTATCTGATCCTTTTCGCGAATGTGAATTTTTTTGTGCATTAACTTTTTGGTGCAATAATGGGACTTTCCAGAATGTGCAGTTTTCCCACATAGCCATCTAGCTAACGAACAGGCTTATGTTCGTTTTTTTGTACTTTACCCTCCAAAACATTATGGTAATGATAATTTAAAGCACGAATGGATCAGATTTAGTGTATTGTGTAACTAATGTTTTATAATACAGATAGACAGTGGATGAGATGTTACTTGATTTTTTTGTTGTTGGGGGGGCGGTTGAAATGAGGGTGATAGTATCCATTCACATCAAAAGTAATCGTTAAAATGAGAAAAGCTAACATGTGAGACACCCCGCACTGCTACTGGCAAGTCAACGCGAACTCGGTCCAAGAATAAAGTGTGTTGATTTAATGTCCGTGTCTTTCTTCTGACTTTGAGATCTTACAGAAACCCTATGTTTCAGGAAACTACAAAATCAGGAAAAGTGGCGAAAACTGGAAACAAAGATGCACAAGAAACAGAGAACGAGGTAAACGAAGAGTCTGGCTAATTTGTAAATGCGGCAGATGTTTTTTTTCCTGTGTTTAGAGAGCTGTACGGTGTTCTAGGAAAGTGCCCGTGCAATTACCGCTGTGGGTGTCCGCGTGATACTTAAGTGAAATGCCTAAACAAGCCACATTTAATTGCCTTGCTTGAATTGTAGTGTTAATGCAGGGCACCTTAAGACAACAGAGACACTGTTTCTAGGTTAAAGCATGGTATCTTCTCACCCTGGAACCACCCCTGCTTAATGCTCCTTACTTTTACCTGTTTAATGCATGAATGTCTTTCTGTTAGAGCATTCTGTTCTCTTCTATCCATCTTTGTTGCGTTCACGTTGTATTCCCTCCATGTGTGTTAGCTTTGATGTGCCTCCACACTTCTTTACTCCCCAGTTTTTGCCACGTGGCTGATTTTCATCAAAGTAGTTTTCGCATCGTCCTCCATCACACAGATGGCTATTTAATGAAGCAGCTTGTGTTTGTCTTTGTGCTGTGACACAACTAATCACTGGGGTTAAAAAGTCCTTAATTAATTCTGAACCACTTGGTCTAGATATTAATGGGGCACTACTGACATTAGAATTACTGTATGGGCTGGTTTCTGTGGGATCACTGGGCGTTTCCACAGGCTAGAAATCATGGAGAATTAATGGTCCTTCATTAAACTATTTCTGTATCCTGGCTCTGTAAGTGCTGCTGTTCTCTGCAGATTGGTATTTATACTGTTCAGTCAATATTGGTTGCTTCTTGTTCAAAAGAGTATGTTAGCCATACTTGTAAATAGCAACGTTCATATTCTGCCAATGTGCAAGAACGTCTCACTGCAATCTGCAGGAAGGCAGAGGTGGATATCCAACCTCACGAGCCTGTCAATCATACCGTTCCTTCTAGAAGAATTTTGCAGCGCCCAAAATTATGGATAAAGTTAGGGTTGGGTAGGGGTTAGGGCGGGGGTGGCCAATCTTATCCGCAAAGGGTAGGTGTATATGCAGGTTTTTGGGGTAACCTTTAAGTCTACCAAACCCAGGTGTGAGGACTCTTCAGCCAATCAGTCCTCTAATTACTGTAGTAATCTAATTATGAGTTGTAGTGAAAACCTGCATACATACTGACCCTTTGTGGATAAGATCGCCCACCCCAGAGTTAGCGGTTAGGTTAGCCAAGCTGTGATTCGAACCATGGAGCGTAACACGGCATATTGTTTTACAGTAAACTTTTCCATTTTCTCACATGAAAAGAGTAAACTCTAGAATGATGATTAAAAAGTATAGCATACCGAGTACATAAACCAGTAACATAGTTCTTTATTATTATTCCCGTCTGCGTGTGCGGAGCAGAAATACGCTTTAGACGGGAATACTGAAGACGTGTCAGACATAGGCCTGGCATTTCACGTACGAAAGGGCCGGGCTGGATGTCCAGCCCCGCCGTCCTGCAGATCGCAGTCAGGCTTCTCCCAGTGTCTCCTCAGTTATGAATGTGTACAGCCTGTGTTATGTTACCCCCCTGCTTGAGATTTTTCTACTAAGGTGTGTCTCTAGTAGAGTGTAAATCTTTGAGTGTGGACAACTGTCTTAGATTTTTTTGGGATAAAGTTTGTTTTGGCGATTTAATATAATGCAGTTGTATTTGGGGATATATTATTGTTACCCACATAGAGACTTTTGCATCATTTGGTCCAAAAATGTCCATTGTGATGGAAAGATACAAATTCTGAAAACATGACTGTTCATTGTGGCCTGAGCCAAGACCCATGTTGTGTTTGGTATTCCCTGAAAACCATGAACATTTATCCTTAACAAATCACAGGATGTTCATTATTTTCATTTTTTTAGAGGGATCATTTATTATGGGTCATTTGACAGTGATTTTCTGAAAGTGCAGCTGAAGTAAAAATTAGAATTAATAGTATAGCAGAAAGTGTTGTGAAATGTTTAAATGCACTGCAGTGATTTAATTCAAAATGCTACCCTGGTCTTCATCTAAAATGGTGTATATTCAGTGAAAGTCGTTTGTAGTTGCATCATTAACAAGTTTTGTCAGATTTATTGCAGTTTAACATGAAGTGCTTCCCTCAGTGGATCTAGTGAACAATATTTGGAGTTGGACAAATTAGCTACTGTGGTTTATAGACACATTAACTTCAGGAAGAACATTTACAATCATGGTTTTCAAGTGAAAAGTCTGTCGTGATTCCATTTTTACAGCAGTCATTATTTTTATTTGCAGTAGTATAAACGATATGGAGCCTCACGTTAAATCAGCTCCTGCTCTAACAAGCCCCTTTGTGATCTTTTTTTGTTTCCCTTTTGCCTAATTCGCGAGAGTTCAGCTTGTGATAAGAGCCTGTTCGTTCGTCTTCCAACCACTTATCCAGTTCTGGAGGTGTGGCTACACTCTTTGCCAGGCAACATAGAGCAAAAGGCAGGAGCGTATTCTGTCAGAGGGCACGCACACACACACACACACACACACACACACACACACACACACACACACGCACACACGCGCGCGCGCACAGTCACGACCTGCACACTCCCTGGCTATAAGTATGTGGAAGCCTCTTCCAATTATTGCATTCATCTATGTAAGTCACACCCGTTTGCAAATAGGTGCATAAAATCAGAGACAGCCATGCAACCTCAAAAGTCCCTGGTAGTGTAATGTGTGTTACTGTAGAGCTCAGTGACTTTAAACCTGGCACCATCATAGGATGGCACCGCTACAATAAATCAGTTTGTCAGATTGCTGTCAAGATTAACCGTTACTATTATTATGAAGTGTAAGTGTCTAGGGGCACCCACAGCGCTGCCACAAAGAGGCAGGCCACACTAGGTGACCACAGAGCAGGAAGTGCTGAAGCGTATGGCGTGTGAAATATCGCTTTTCCTGAGGGGAGACGCTTGCTGCAGTTCCAGACTGTCTCGGGAAGCAGTGTCGGTGTGAGAACTGTCTGTCGGCAGCTTTTTGGTCTGAGTTTCCTTGGCCATGTTGCCGTGCACAACGTCAAGCGTCAGCTCGATTGGTGTAAACACGTCACATTGGACTGTGGAGCAGTGGAATGATGAATCACGTTTCACTCTCTGGAAGTCTGACAGCTGGATTTTGGGTTTGGCAGGTGCCAGGAGAACCTGTTTGAGTGTGTGAGTGCTTTGGGGCAGTTTTTCACAGTTTGATCCATGCCCCTTAGTTCCAGCAAAGGGTCATTTTAATTCATCAACATACAAAGACAATTATGTGCTTCTAACTTTGTGCCAGCAGATTGGAGAATGCCCTTTCCTTTTCCAGCATGACTGTGCCACTGTGCCCAGTCCATAAATCAATGGTTTTGCAAGGCTGGTGTGGAAAAACTTGGCTGACCTGCACTGAGCCCTAACCTCATTCCCAGTGAATATCGTTGGGATGAAATGGAATGCTGACTGCAGCTGACATCATTGCGCAACCTTACTAATGCTTTCATGGCTGAATTCCCACCGCCTTACTCCAAAATGTAGTGGGAAGCCTTTCCGGAAGAGTGGAGGCTGTTATAGCAGCAAAGGGGGACCATTCCCATAGTAGTACGCATGGTTTCGGGACGGGATGTTTAGCGAGCACACACAGGTGATGGTAAGGTGTCCTCATACTTTTGGTCAGGTAGTGTAGCACTGCCCCCTCATCCGTACTAGGCTGGGGGGTTCAGGTGTGTGAGTTTGCCCATTCTTATTCTGTTGTGTGGGGTTCCTCAGGGTACTCTGATTTCCTCCCACTGTACAAAAATAAGGTGAATTGACATTTTATAAGCTGCCCACTGTGTGTGTGTGCGTGTGTGAGAAACTGCTTTATTGGTTAATTTGAGAATTTGTGGAATTGATTGATTAATTGAATTTTAAAATTTTCTTGTAAAGGCTCTGTGTCTATATGACAACTCAGGTTACTGGGCAGGGAGAATCTATGCTCTACTCATTCAAAAATTAGGCCGTCCTTGTTCCCACTGGGAGCTGGTGCATTTAAATCTAACACAACTGCTGACTGAGGTCTTCTGTTGAACTGCGCACTGTCTGCATTTGGCCCATGACCTTCCATTTAGAGTCAGCCTAACATTCATCCGCCTCTTATTGCCTCTAGAGCTGGAGGCAGAAGAACAGCAATCACCTCCCACCCACAACGCAGTTGATAAAGGGCAAGCAGTCCAGCTCGCATTCTTCCGTCAGGAAGGACAAGAGGCCTGGCTCATCCAGATTCACCCTGAGCAACAACCGGGAGCTCCAGAAGTTACCTCTTTTCAAAGGTATTCAGTAAACCGATGGTGCTGGCTGAAGCCGGCTCTCTCTTGAACCTTTGTTTCCAGTATATATGTAGAGTGTGTGTGGGGTGGAGTTAGGGTTAGCGAGAGAGACATTTTTAATGTATGTTTATGTATAATATAATCCCCCATGACCCAGAAGGATAAGCGGTTTGGAAAATGGATGGATATAATATAAATAAAAATAATGAATAAATAAAAGCAAATGTCTCTACAATTTGATGAAAACCTGTTATTTCAACCTACTGGGGACCATTTTTCCTGTCCCCACAAGTAGGGAAACTCAATTTCAAAAAAATGTTTGACTCCAATCACAAAACTAAAAATGCTGTAAGTCTCGTATTTTTGTTTGGTTACTTATGGTTAAGATTTGGCCTGGGTGGGGTTAGGGTTAGGGCTGTCATTGTTCTTTTCTATGGGAAAAGCACTAATCCCAGCAGAGGGTCCTCACAAAGTGTGTGTGTGTGTGTGTGTGTGTGTGTGTGTGTGTGTGTGTGTGTGCGTGTGCGTGCGTGCGTGTTTAGTTAAGTCCTAACCCTGTTCCTGCGGAGTCATTATTTGTGTAGTTTTGTATCTTGTTTCTATTCGTGTTTTTCTGGAGGGTCGGAGTTGACTTGTGGTGCTTTTCCGCTGCCACCAAGAACCAAGCTGTACTGCAGAGAGACGGTTTTCCAATATAAATTATGCTGACATGGTCCTGCATACTAAAGCGTGACCAAACAGAGATGCTTGCGCGCACGACCTTATTGGTCAACATGCAGATACGTGCTGGTCGTCAGCGCCGTTACGCTCGGATTATCTGAGGGAAAAAGGCCATATTCTGAGCTGCACTGTGCTGAATGGCTTGGTTCTTTGTGACGGTACAAAACTACCCTTGATGGTGGTTCATCAAAAACCTACATGCAATTAGTCCTGCAGCTTAAGTTATTGATGTTAATTAGCAGAAAAATGTTATTCTCCTGATACGGATAATGCTGGATACAGTCAGTCGTAATCAGTACTTTGGGAACATTTTGGTTTTCCAATAAATTATGCCAGTACTGTACAGTATACTTGAGAAGACCATCTGCCGGCTAGGGATGGGGAAGAAAATATGATTAACCACGAAACTCGTTTTCACGATTCGATATTCATGCACAAAATCCTAAGATCTTATTTTATGCCTTTTCTCTGTGACTTTTGAATATATGTTATACTTAACAACAAAGGCCTGGTTATGTTCATGCCCACAGATCAGTAATATCACTTGGACCAATCATAGTCTCTGTATTACCTGAAGTAACAAATCGGCTTTCCTAAACTCTCCAAATGACTTTTCGATCACAGTAAAGTTAAGTTTATATTTGATATTCAGCTTTCTGGCAAGCCAGGCAATTCTTAATCACAGACCTTTGATGTCCGCAGGCACCCACATTTTTGCATTCCAAGCCCTTTCACTGTGTACTAAACTTTGTTAATATCTAAAGAGGCAATTTCTGCTGTAACGAGATGTTTTCAGCTTTTTGAGTTGATAGCAACTCTTGCACACCTTTTGGTTTTCCAGACTACTGTACTTTTATCCCTGAATTTTAATTCATGTTTGCATGTGCACTTCAATAGTTGTCGCTCATTTACAGACCCTGGAGGTGAATATAAACAGTAGAATTATTCATGAAGATGTATAGAAATACATAATCTGAAAATGAAGTGGTGTACATTAGTGTTGCATGGTACACCAATACCGAAAAAGTACTCTGATACCTCGTTATTAAACACTTTGTTATTTTTCGTTTTATTAGTACTTTAAGAATATTCCCTGTGATTTGTGTCACGGTTCCCTTCTGGCACAGTGGGCATCAACCATTTTTTTTCTCTCACCCTGCAGGAGAGTAGTGATGGTCGAAATTACCCTTTTCTTAGGACCCGCTACATTTGATTTACTTCTAAATGATACCTTCTGATTCGTTCACTTCCTGTTTCGTGCCACTTCCTGTTTTCATGAAATCGATCTGAAACGCCTATAAGTAGTGCTAAGGAATAAGCTAAATAGCATCGATGACAACATTTGTTATTGAACTCAACATTGTACCTTAACTACTCATGTTTGTTTAAACACCTAACATCTCATCACATAGTCAACTAATGAGCCCTGACAAACCTTTAAAATAATATTAAATTGTGAAAATGTTGCATCTCTGATATCCAAATGCAACATATAGGAAGTCATTGCACAAGTAGGCTATATTCTACACCAGTAGATGGTGTATATCTACCATATTTCAGAGGTACGGCTCTCTCATTCAGTAGCCTGCATGAGTGTCCCGTTCCCCGACTCATTCACCAACCCCTTCACTCCTTTGGATCTCTCGTTCTCCAACTTGCTCGTCCTTTAACTGCAGGAGTATATGTTCAGTCCCAGGTTTAGTATCCAAACATTCATATGCTCACTTGCAGCGGCACTTACATGCCACACTGCCCATAGTCGCGGAAAGAAGCAGCACTCATCATATTTCTGAGGACAAGTGGAATAATGAAGAGTGAATCCTTTCAGTCAGTGAGCATGAGTGTATCATTCCTGTAAGGGACACGAATGTCACACTATCACAGGAGAGCCATGGCTGCAAGTACAAGTGCTGACGCCAACCATCCACACCTTTTTGACGTACAAAGCGAAATATGACATTATTTTGCTTGCGTTGCCGACAGTCAAACCCACTGACGCCACAAAGCTTGTGTGTAGAAGATGTTTTAAATCAACGCAGAAGAAGGGAGCCAACACATCGAACTTGGCAAAGCATCTTGCCCACAGACATTCTGACGTATTTGAAGAATTTCGAGCGACTGGGTAGTGTGAGTGTGAAACGTAATTATCAGGACTGTCCCTCAAACATAAGTCAAATGAATGTAATTTACTTTGACAAGGGAACTTTCTACCACTTCGGTTTGAGAAGCGTTAGTAAGGGTGACGTTAACTTTAGTTTGACTATCTCTTTAGGTAATTTTTTACGTTTGTTCAAGTAGAGTGCAGACCTCTGCCAGGAAAGTGTATTTCTAGTTATTAAATGATGTCTTGCAGTTTTAAGGAAATGTAAACCACATCACTTAAACTGAAGTACAGGGGACAACACAGAATACTGTGTAAGCTTTAGTAACAGCATGACCTCGATTTAAGTTACAATAATCTAATTATTGATGATATAAATGTATTAAAACGTGGTTAATGGCTGTATAGCTCAGCAGCTGCAGCTGAATAATTTTCATATATTCATATAATATAAAACATATTCAGTATCTCTCTGCACCTGTGACAAAATAGCCTATATTTTATTTAATTTTACCAATGTTGTCAAAATGTTGTTAAAAAAACCTATTTACCCTTTAAATTTGTTTGCTTTTTGTTGTTTTGTTTCAGTATCGGTATTGAAATATTTTAGGCAGGTATCATAGTCATGGTGTTGGTATCATGCCAGTGCTAGTATGCAATGTTCCATTGCTGAAACCACACTTTACTGAGCGTGCCCATCTCATTTAGTTTAATGATTACAGTATTAGTGCATCTATTCTACCTTTGCACTTTGAATAGTGTAATTATTAATGAACATGGATGTGTCTCTTCTAATATGTCAGCACCTTTTTCATATTCCCTGGGCACATATCCATGATGTGTCTGCGCGCCCGAGCGTCATCATTGATGAATTATACCGCACGTTTTATCTCAAGCATTTGTTATACAGGAGAACCTTGGAACTCCTCTTAACTTGACCAACTCAGACGTTGAATGGATCTGTCAAATTTTTTTCGACTTGTACCTCAACCGAAATCTTGGAAGTCCTCCTGCTAAACTGTGTATGGGTCGAGACGCTTCAACTCTACGAATTTGGACCTCGGGCGGGTTCATCAAGAAAAATCTATCCACAGGTCGACCAAAACTTTGGAAAACGGCAAAATGAATCAGACACCATTGGCTCACCTCAGTGCTTATAAAATCCCCAACTGTTTAAATCTTTGGAATTACACTGAATATGGTTCTGTCAGAGTTTCCTATACAGCAAGTTTTGATTTTAAGCTGAATATGCAGATGACCTGACTGGACTTGTGGAACAAAGATTGGATATAGCTAAGATTCAGGGTGCCGTTTTAAATATCAACCCCCCCGCAGGAATGACTCTGATATACTGTAGGCTCTCTGCTCTGATGCATCAGCTATCTTTACTGGCGATTTCCCTGCCTGTTTAATGGGGATATAGAATAAGGTGAGCAATGAGAGTGAAATGCAGCCAGTGTGACCTTGGAGATATGAATCAAAGGAGATGTTGCTCTGAGGAGAAGAAAGTACTGGTAGGATGAGTCATGTCTACATATTAGGGGCCAAACCAGCCTCTGGAGATTTGAGTCTCTTTAATCCATTATATGAGACATTGTTCAACTCTACATACATTGTTTATGTAACACACATTGCCTATTACCTCTTCACATTATCTTCATCTTCCTCATCGTCGTTGTTGCATGCTACCTAGGGAAATTTGCTGCCTTCACATATAGTTACATTAGGAAGGTGCCGAAAACTATATTGAAGGAGTGTCAGCCTTAACCTGCAATTTTGTAGAAACGAAACTAAGATCTGTGATGCATGTCTCTCTGAGGCTCCTATTGACGGCTCTGTGCACAGCTGGGAAGCCCTAGATGATAATATGCCACTTCTGTTGCCTCTCATTTAGAATTAGGCACAATATTGATAAAATATCGTCCTGGCTGGCGTGCCTGCATTTTAATGCCTTTGCCTCTAGCGTGTGCCAGTGGTCTGATTTCAGTGTTGCACAAGCTACGAACCTTAACTGTTTGATGGATGCTGGCTGGGCTTGGCTTCAAATTTATCAGTTATATTTGGTGGAGATGCTCAGACACTTCATGCTGTAGGGCTCCTTGGCATGGTGGTCAGATGAATGACATTCTAAAAAGGCTTTAGCACTGTGTGTGGGTAAAAACCTTTCTATAAAGGGATTTGCCATAGTGTTTGCATCACCATGCTGCTTGCCGTCAGAATGACAATGTCTCAGTGTATGAATAAGTCTGGAATAGCTTTTCAGTTCTTTTTAGTCATGATGGAGGTTCTGCTATGGAACACCCAATCACATCCAAAAGGTCCACAGCCTATTAACCTCTGCTCTGCTCCATCTTTGAGGTCCTTTAGCTTGTATTCAGTGCAGCAGATGGGTTTGTTTCTTCCCTCAGGCTGTCAGACTTCTGAATCAGAACTGAATCACAAACTGTATTTCAAATGCCATTTATTATACATTGCACGCTATCTTCCTGCTGCTACTATTGTTTGCACTATTTATTGCTCTTGCTGCCAGAATACAGTATATGCTATAATACTGTATCAGTAATAATAATTATTCAAATATCTATTCAAACTAGCACTATTACTACCGTCGACTGCACTCCATGTTGTCTTGTCCTGTAATTGCACTTGTGTTGTTCTGTCCTTTGGTTTTTTTCATGCCCCTTGGCCCTGGAGGAACAATGCTTCCGTTCACTGTATACTGTGTATATGGCTGAAATGACAAATAAACCTACTTGACCTGACCTACTAATAGCCAAAGACTTGTATGCGGCCGAGCATTTCTTACCTAACGCTGCCATCTGGTGGTTAATGTTTGTCATGCTGCTTTAAATTTACACATCCTTATTTTATGCAGTCTTTATTGCTGTTGTACAGTTACCGAGTATAACGGAATTCATTCTCCCCGTGTCGCGTCCTGTTGTCCTGAGACCCACAAACTGACACATTAAGGTGAAAGCAAAGCAGTGTCGGCCATTTTTCCAGCCCCTGGAACCTTTTTATTGCAGTTCCGGGTCTGTCTCAAGGCCCTCGCTGGCCCTACCTGCAGAGCTAAATGCAGCCATTAAATTCTATATGCTCTCTTTCTGGGACACGGAGCAGCTGAATGACTGGGAGGTGTGGTGCAGCTTCGCTGTTGAAATGCTTCTGTGGTTATATCAGTGGCGGGATGTAGCTCTGGCTTTGTGATCATGCGTGTGCAGCCCCCCCTGGGCCTTCTCCCGCACAGCCAGGTTTGAATGTGGCATCTATAGATGCAGGTTATTTAAAAAGGCAGGAGGTTTTAATCTCTGCTGAAGTGTTAAACGTCAGTGTTAAACATGGTGTGGAACAGTGGAATATCTATTGTAGATTAAATGATGTCTGTCACAGTTGTCGTACAGTTTAGAATGAAAAAGTCTCCATTTTATTAGTAGGTGCCTAAACTGAATCAGTACTGGGAAGGATAATTCGGCCGCTCAGCGATGTTGACGGGCGGCTTGATCAGTGTTGACACTAAATGTTAAGGAGCTTTATTTTCCTCTGGCTTCCCACCCATTCATCCTCTTGCCTCATTTCCTGTCTGTAGCACATTTCCCTTAATTTGGATCTTTCTGGTTGAGGCGGCTGTGCTACAGACGGGTTTGTTCTCCCCCGAAGGCTGTCTGAGTGATGGCGTGTGCCCTGTGGACGGCGAAGGGCGGCCGACACCACCGGCGTTAGCTGGGTTTGCTCAGTGATTCACTGCCCTGTGACGGGGAGACGCGCCAGCCAGTGCCTGCAGATAACGCAGTCTCTCCTGGCCTTAGCTTCCCCGTGCAAATAGTGGCAGGACTAGTCCAATGTTCCTGTCTACAGATGAATTTTGCTCTAATATTGTCATTTTTCAACCAGCATAAATTGAGCAAATTTTATTATTTGTGGTGTAAGAGTGGAAAAAAAAAAGGTCTGGATGCATCGGCTCAGATTCATCTGCTGCTCATGGGGGCGGGAGCTGAGCTTCGAGAGTTGCAGATGAGTGGTGCTAAACTCACCAATCATCTCAAAGGTCCCGCCTTCCCAGCCAATCGGCTTCTGCTATCCTCCTGCAGTCTGACGCACTCATCTCGCATAGCTGCACCCAGCCAACCGGGTTTCCTGCCGGCCGCTGACAACACAAGCTAGCCTGTTCTCTCCAGCAGCAGGGAGCTTCATTTTCTGCTCAGTTTTTGTGCTAAAATGGAGGCTGCTCCGTTGCCCTAAGTGGATTGCCCTTCTGCTATATCGTACATGTTGAAATGTAATACAGCTGGCAGCAGGATGATTGTGGATACATCAAATTCCAGTGACTCCTGTCAGCCTGTGGCCCTTATGCACTTCAGAGGTGAGTACGTTACGTTTGTCAGGGCAGGAGTGTGTTTGTGTGTAACATCCCGCTGGTCACGGTGAGCGCGGCAGATCAGAGCAGAACTGCCCTCTTTGATCCCCAGCAGCTTTCTGCTTCACTTCCTGGCTTGGATTTCCATCCAAAGGGGCGAATGCACCGCCGATCTTGACAGACAGAGAGTTTTGCAGGAGCATTGCATAGCTCAGGGAGGGGGGGAGGGGCGGGGAGGGAAAGGGGGGGTTGGTGACAAACTGATTTTTTTATTTTTTTTTTTTCCCCTTTTTCTTCCTACTACCCGCCTTGTGTCCCTCCCCCTCCAAGGCAGCTGATGTCAAAGGAAGTGAGTGCAGAACGCTAGGGCTCCGCTGTTGCTATGGTGCTTTCCTGTCACATTGTGTGTGTGTGTGTGTGGCTGTGTGTGTGTGTGTGTGTGTGTGTGTGTGTGTGTGTGTGTGTGTGTGTGTGTGTGTGTGTGTGTGTGTGTGTGTGTGTGTGTGTGTGCTCATCTGCGTGCGTGCCCATGTCTGCATGCATGCCGGTGTCTGCGTGCATGCATGTGTGTGTGCCAGTGTCTGTGTGTGTGCGTTTCTGCCGGTGTCTGCGTGTCCTTGTCTGCATACGCATGTGGTGCTGGGTAGTAAACCTGCTGTGGTCACTGTTCCCTGTTAGAGACCCCAACACTTGCGGGCAGCCATGCATCTCTCAGCATGTCTGTTCTTATCTGGTGGGCCCTCTTGTCTAGAGCCGCTGTTTATGTCCGGCCTGCAGCAATGGCCTTTGTGTTGGGATGAGCACCTTCGCATTCATTGCTCATGACCCTCGGTGGCTGGTTTGCCAAGGACGTCTCGCTTAAGGCAAATTCTGGTGATTTTCCAGTGACAAATGTGTAACTTTTTTTTCAATCAGATTTTGTATCTTCTGCGTCTGCCTGCTGCTTGTTAAATGGAGTGGCCTGGTGCCTCATTGGCAGGTACTGCTGTCTCATACCCCGTGTTACGGGTTTGAATTCTGCTCTTTCTCTCTATGGAGGTTTTTGATTTTCCTCTTATTGTGACATTTCTCTCTTAATCATTAAAGCAGTCTGTGATGGTGCTGTACAAGTGTCTGTGTGCATCAGGCATGACCAGTCTTACCCAGAAAGGGCCGCTGTGTGTGCAGGTTTGCACTGCAGCTCCCTAATTAGATCACTAATTAGAGGACTGATTGGCTGAAGAGTCCTCACACCTGGGTTTGAACAGCTGACCTAAAGGTTACCCCAAAAACCTACACACACACCGGCCCTTTGTGGATAAGATTGCCCCCCCCCGGTGTATGTGCTCTGTGACTGGCTGCCCCCAGGGTGGACCCCCACCTTGCGGCCTGTGCACTCTGCAGCCCTCTGTTTAATGTCACAATGAGTCTTTCCTGTTCTGGTGACTTAACTACCAGGCTGCTTTCCCTGTCACCATTGACTCAGAATGTTCGCCACGCAGCCAAGCTAACCTCAGACTAAAGGACTGAACAGCTCTGCTTCTTCCTCTGAACATTAGTGTAGTGCTTCTATGCAGCCTAAAAGCATGGTTCATGCTGTTCTGCTCATGTTAAATGTGAATTTCTGTGAAGTCTTGGAGCAACTGGGGTGCATTGAAAATTCTTTGACTCTAGGTCGTGTTTTTTAGACTAAAAACGGGGAGCGACTCTGACCCACCAGCTCCTCATGTTACTGCCCAAATTTTACAACAAAATGGTATTTACCTTTGTTTGCTTTTTAAACGCAGTATATTTTTTTAATCCTACATGGCTTCCAGTTAGGTGGCAGTGGTGGCCTAACGGTTAGGGACGCGGACTTGTAATTGAAAGACTGCTGGTTCAAATCCCCGACCAGCAAGGCACCACTGAGGTACCCTGAGCAAGGCACTGCCCCCCCAAGCACTGCTCCCCAGGCGCTGAATTAGCTGCCCCCTGCTGTGTCATGATGTCACATACGGGTTAAATGCAGAGGACATGTTTTGATGTTGTGCACTGTGTGCTGTGGTGTGTCAACAATGACCACTGATCAACAAATTCTAATGTATTTAACTCTTCCTTTATTTTGCCTCCTTGAAACCCAGAAATTATTTCCATGTAAGTTTTCCGATTTAAGGAGTTGCTGCAAAGCCTCACACTTGCTGTGTGTTTCAGAGAGACAAGGATGTTTCTTGCAGTTTGTCATTGGCCAATGAGCTGGTTACACAGGACCCGTTAATATGTAGAGCAGAATCCTTCATATATTCATGTTATAAATGAACAGCTCTCTGCACCTTGAGCTCACTGGCATGCCTTACCAGGCCAGTCTGCTGCCCCTGGTGTCTAACGTACTGTCTTTTGGAGCTCATGGGCTACCTGGTACCCAGTGTTCTTGGTGCCTGGCCATATAAGGGTGACATCACCTTGGTGCTGTGGGGCTTCCATGGCAAGATCAGGCTGTGCTTCTGCAGGGTGGAAGTGCTCCATGTCAGTCCAGTTTGGGAAAGCAGCCATTTTGGAGCTGCAGGTGCCCTGAGAAGGTGCCCTGCCCTGTGGGCTGGTCTCAGCATGTCACTTCCTTACGGCTGCTTCTGTAGCTGACACCCCCCCCCCCCCCCCCCCCCCGACATCATGCTGCTGCCTGTGTGCTGGATGGTCTCTGCTCACCTCTGCAGCTGGACAGCGGAGGGAGTGGGAAGTGAACCTGGTGTCTAAGTGTGTTTGCACGCTCGCCTTCTGGACACCTGAGCTGAGCAGCCTCGCACGGCAGAGCAGTGTGTGTGAACAGGATGCCTCAGTAACGATGAGCGCCTTCCTGCCTGCTGATCCTTTGCTGGATGTGTAGCTCTCCATGAACTTGGGCTCAGTGTAAAGACTGCAGTTTCTCAGATTCTAACTCTTTTGGCTTTTGACTTGGATCGGACAGTAAATCAGCTCCCGTTTTCTGTTTGGTTTTGTCTATTTCAAATCAGGCAATTGAAGCATTTGATTGTCATTGTGTAACACAACAAAATCGCTTCTATGATGTGATATTTTTAAGTATTTAGGATAATTTTATTTGTTTAGTTGGCTAATGGTTTATTGCAGTGTCAGTATAAGATTGTATGAAAGCAGTGGTCCTCCCTGTCTGGCCTGTATGGTGAATCATGACGCCTTTCAGCCAGTGTCTCAGCATTCAGTCATTAAGCAGCACAGCCACTTTATGTGTTCCTCCGCTGCTTCATCTCCCACTGAGGTCATCCTGTCCGGCACAGTCACTGGACGTTGGCTGCCCAGTGCAATTGGGCGTCCTCATCCTTGCTGAATTCCTCTGCTTTGGCCTCATGCAGCCGTTTTGCTGTAAGTCAGGGTGTCGATCTGTTGTAGGCCGGTACTCGTAGCGACTCCATGTTTGAGAATTTAAATTTTGAGTTCTTTCATTAAGGCATTTAAGAGCATCATCTGACCACACCGACAGACTCGCAATGGGCAATCAGTGAGTTAGACACACGCTGAGTTTGCCGGCAGCATCTGTGACGTTATGCATCTTTAAAGTGGGGAAAAAGCCAGACTGTTCCTATTAGTCTTGTGCATTATGATGTAACATCACTGTCCACCTCGAAGTAGATGTGCAGCTGCATATTCATTAGCGATTCCAAACCTGTTTATACAGGTGAATGCACTGATGTTACACGCCCTGCTCATAGGAGGAGCAGCAGTGTTTGTATTATAAGTCCTTGTCCTTAACCACAGCACTTCTCTCTAAGAATAGTTTATAAAATGCTTACAGATGCTTCAACTTGAGTTCCTCGTGTCCTTTACATTCAGCGCCTGCTGCCTCTGACTCCAGACCTCTGATCAATGTATTTATCAATGATTATGATTAGGGCTGATCAATTTGGGGAAAATATGTAATCACCATTTTTTTCTGACCAATATTGCGACTTGATTTGTGATGTTTTTTAAAAGTCAGTTCAGTATACAGTGTGTAACAGATTTTAAACATGATGCGGCATTACCATATGTGGTACCTTCAAAATATTAACTGGCCTATGTTCTAATGCAAGATTGAGAACTTAGACGCATGATGGAAGCAATTCATACGCGCATCTGTTACTTTTAACCACTGAGTATATACATCAGGTCTTTAGTGGTCCGGTTTACACATATTTAAAAATCAAGCCACAAGTAACCTTAACTGTTTAGACCTTTATTGAACACCTGACTCGCTGTTCCCAGATTATGCCACATACTCTACATCTGAAACAATTTACTATAAATTTAAGACAAAATATCTTAATTGTTGTTTTATGGTCAGGCGACCCAAACATCGTAAAGTGATTGCAAACACAGCACTTAAAACGTGCATGTAAAAATGCAAACAGTACTAGGCTGCTTTTTCTATCCTTAGTAAAATAATAATGTTTCCTGCAAGTCCCACGTACATGAGGGTTAAACCGTGTAGGAATGTCACCTTGTGGGCCATCTGCTGCCCTCTGGTGTCAGGTTGGTGTCATTCAGCGACAGGTGGCTGCGGTGCTGGGCCTTTCATCTCCCCAAAGCATGTATGAATAACCATCAACGGCATGAGGACTCCCAAGCCCAGAGCCGTGACCCCTCTCCCATTCCTTCCATAGCCCAGCCATGATCTGTGTAATAGTCGAAGCATAATGTGACTGTTGCCCCTCTCCCTGCAGATGTCTCCCCGGCAGAGCAGGAGAAGCTCTTTGTGCAGAAGCTGAGGCAGTGCTGCGTGCTCTTCGACTTCGTATCGGACCCGCTGAGCGACCTAAAATGGAAGGAGGTGAAGAGGGCGGCGCTCAGCGAGATGGTGGAGTACATCACGCACAACCGAAACGTCGTCACGGAGCCCATCTACCCCGAGGTGGTGCACATGGTGAGCCAGTCCAGGGCGCCTTGGCCGACCACGGCGGCACTTGGCAGCGGCTAAATGAATCTAGTTTTTATTCGTTTTTGTTTTGTTTTGTGGTTTTTTTCTTTTGTTCGTTTTACCTTTGGGGCCCATCAGTGAAACAAAAGCAATTAGGTAACAAGAAGGCTGTGTAGCGCGTTGATGACATTGCTGTCACAGCTGAATGTCCACCTGCTATTTTTTTTTGTCCCCCACCCACCCAGACCACAGGATCTGCTTTGATCTGTTGAATATCTGCATGAGAATAAGCCTGGTGCACCTTTCATATCCCCTTCACTCTTCATGAATACACCTTGGAATCCTTTGCTTTGGAGGTCGATGTAGCCATGTGCCATTTTTTTTAGTTTGTTTGCTAAGTGAGCGATTAATTCTTCCTCGTGGTTTGTCTGACGTGTTGCTTTATTTTATTTTTTTGATCATTCTCTATGTGGCAAACAGGGGAAAACATCTATTGCATTTGAATTCAAAATCATTTGATTTCGTTTGAGTCCCTGAAGATAGACAGATGACTGCATTTTGACGATGGTGTTCTTCAGCCGTTTTATTTTTATTAAATGCTGTCTTCCAAGTTGGGCAGTAAATTTTATGTTTTTCAATTAGCAAATTTGATATTTATATAAAAGGTTTTAGGAATGAATTGTCTGATATTAATAATTAGGGATGTAACAATACACTCAGCTCACAATTCGATACAATTCACCATTCACAATAGTTCACAATACAATTTTCTCAAGATTTTTTAGCAGAATGAGCTGCAGACAAATTTATTCAAAAATATTCCTTTTTACCTTTCTAAGCTGTGCCGAATGCGTCCTCTTCTTAATAGTGCAACTGAAATTGAATAAAATACTGTTTTAAAAAAATCCCAAATCAAGATAAGTAAATATATTTTAAAAAATCTTCAAATGAATATGCGAAGGCTTGCATGTGCAGCTTTTTAGCGCGGTTTGCCCTTTGAATAATCTCCGCTCTGGCGGTGGTGACGGGCTCACCGTGGTGCCGGTGGACATGCTGATGTGTTCATTGTGCTGTTTGTGTGTTATCCGTCTCTTACAATGTCTGCACAGTTTTTGTCTTGTTTGTGCTTTTCTCGCTGTTTTCGTTTGTTTACCGGAAAGCTAAAACGCTGCCACACCGCTAGTTTAAGATCGCCCGGTGCATCCATCCATCCATCCATCCATCCATCCATCCATCCATCCATCCATTCATCCATTCGTCCATTTTCTGAAACCGCTTAAGGTCAACTGGGGTTGTGGGGGGGACCGGAGCCTATCCCAGGAACAATAGTCGCAGGCGGGAACCAACCCCAGGCAGTTGCCAACACACTGCAGGGCACACACACTCACACAACTGCAGGGCCAATTTAGACTCACCAATCAACCTTTTGGACCGTGGGAGGAAACCAGAGCCCCTGGTGAAAACCCACGCGAACACGGGGAGAGCATGCAGATTCCACACGGAAAGGACCCGGGACTGAACCTTCTTGCTGTGAGGCAGCAGCACTAACCACTGCGCCGCCACACTGCGCCGCCACACTGCGCCACCACACTGCGCCGCCACTCCGCCCGCCGGTGTCTCCTCAGTTTCAAATTTGCTCGCCATCTCACGTTCGGTCAAAACGAAAAACTGACGTTCGACGTGAATGCGCAGTGTTCTTCTGTTAAAGTACTGTGAAGTATTCATAAAGTAGCGATTCATTTTCCACATCAGCCGGTTTAAATCGTCATACATTTCCATCGATTTTTAACCGATTCGCGATTCATCTTTACATTACTATTAAGTGTAATATAATCGTGTAAAATCTAGAAAGGTTTGATAAGCTTAGAGCTGAGCCCTCCTGTGAAAGTGCTGACAGTTTGCAGCATCACTTCGCCCTCTTGCCTCTCATTGTTGTTGTCTTCGGTCGCTTTCTCTCCCTCTTCCACGTCAGTTTGCTGTGAACATGTTCAGGACTCTGCCGCCATCATCCAATCCCACGGGGGCGGAGTTTGATCCAGAGGAGGATGAGCCGACGCTTGAGGCTGCCTGGCCGCACCTGCAGGTATGACTGACTAGCGATGAATCTGGGTTGCTGTTAGTATGCTGTTACGTTTGACGGGAGTGCGATGGGCGTCAGATGTGCACAGCTTTACGCTGGTGATATTTAAAATGATCTCACAATCTGTGTAGTACAGCCTTTATTTCAGTGCATGTATTTATCATTTTTGAACCCTTCTTCCCAGCTTGTGTACGAGTTCTTCCTTAGATTCTTGGAGTCCCCAGACTTCCAGCCAAACGTAGCTAAGAAGTACATCGACCAGAAGTTTGTCATGCAGGTAGGAGGCCTCACCTCCGCCTCACCGGCGTGACAGTGAAGATATACACCAAAACAGGCGCCCCACTTTCTCTTTCTTCCCTCCCAAACAGCTGCTGGAGCTGTTTGACAGCGAGGACCCCCGGGAGAGAGACTTCCTGAAGACCACGCTACATCGCATTTACGGCAAATTCCTGGGGCTGCGTGCTTACATCAGGAAACAGATCAACAATATATTTTATAGGCAAGCCTTGCTGTGCGCGCTGCTTGTAACCTGTTTAATGTTTTTAAACGACTTTTTAGTCTCATGTTTTTAAACGACTTTTTAGTCTCATGTTTTTAGAGCCTGTGCATTTTTTTACCCTTCATTCATACATCTGATAGTTCTTCCCGAAGCCGCTTATAATAGCCTTGGATTCCAAACCACAGCCGTCGTTTGCTCAGTGCTCTTCTTTCTTTTTTTGGACACTTTGGGAAAACTTTTATTTTTCAATTTTATTTCCATAGGTTCATTTACGAGACGGAGCACCATAATGGAATTGCAGAGTTATTGGAGATATTGGGCAGGTGTGTGCTCTCTCTCTGGTTGATGAAACAAAAACTAAGATGTAATGATTTCATTACATCCATAACTCATTGAAGAATTGGCTAGTGTTTTGATCTGTACTACCTGTATGGCTGCATGATACCTGTATGGCTGCATGATATCACATCGCCATTATATGGCGCATGCATAATAATGTCCAGGGCTTTAGGTGACGGGCGTAAACATTTGTCCGGACGCCGGCTTTTTGGTGCTGGCGGTAATTTTTGCAGGTTAAAGTCTGACACGTTTATTAAACATAAGGATACGCCAGATTAATACAGAACGCTGACTTTTGGGAAATAATATGCCTCTCGTGGCTTGTGTTTTGTGTGTCTGAAGGTTATTTTTGTGAATTTCTTGTATGAGTGTAGATGTTCCCCCAGCCCCCAGGTTACAGGTTAAAATATAATTGTGGCGCCATTTTAAAAAGAGGAGAAGCAAAATAATTTCTTTTCTCTCGTTTGCAGTATAATCAATGGCTTTGCCTTACCACTCAAAGAGGAGCACAAGATTTTTCTGTTAAAAGTCCTGTTGCCGTTGCACAAAGTCAAGTCACTCAGTGTCTACCATCCGCAGGTATGTTCTACTTGCCTGAGTCATTAATGACTCGGCAGTCACTCAAAACCTTTAGGGACGGCTTGAGCTTTCATTCGTAAGATAAAATGAGTTTTTTTTTCCTTGTGCCTGTACTTAATCGCCATTGCTGTATTTCTTACATTGTAGCTGTTATTGACCATCACTGCGAGTTTCATGTGTGTCATTGTAGCTTCGGTGGGCCTCCCATAAGCATGGAGGTCCTGCTTATAGAATGTGATGCAGCATTTTAATGTATAAACAGTATATAACCGTTACTGCTGCCCCCGCATCTACACATCCGCAATAGGAACAGGGTTCATACAAGCGGCTATGTCTGATATAAATACCCAGGCAACTGAGTGCTGTTCCAGTGACAATCTGTAGTCTTGCAGTGAGGCATCTCTGATGGTGCTTCTGTGAGCAGGGTTCTGTAGTAACCTCTGTGTAGTGTTAGGCGCGTTATTGGCAGGCTGTGTTATTCTGTGTCACTCTGCCGTTTGGCTTGACCCTGCTCGCCCACGCGCCCCTTGCAGCTGGCGTACTGCGTGGTGCAGTTCCTTGAGAAGGACAGCACACTCACTGAACCAGTAAGTTCTGTTACCTGCTGTTCTCTCTGAGTTTCCTGTGCATGTTTCAGTTTTTAGTGCTTATCGAGGTATTAACATATTCAACTTGAATGAAGCGATGGTCCTTCCGATGGTCTGATGGCCGTCCTTCTTGTGAGTGTGTAGCTCAGGGGGCTCAGCCTCCGTGCCTGTCATCAGAAGGTCGCCGGTTTGAGCCCGACCTCGGCACGTCTGCTGGTCATTGAACAAGACCCTTAACTCCCAGCTCTCTGGCTGCTGATATGGGTGGCTGCCCTTTACAGCCAGCTTGCTGTCCTCTACAGAGAGCAAGCTGGGGGAGGTGTACAAAGAATTTCCCCATGGGGATCAATAAAGTATTAATAATAATGTTATTAATATTGTTGGTAATAATAATAATAGCAATAATAATAATAATATAACAATAATAATTATAATATTATAGGAGATGCATACTAATGGTATTTTGTTCTAGGTGTATTTAAATTATTTGTGTGTCAGATGAGGGCGTCTGTGCACCACTGACTTGCGTGTTGGAAATACCCACATCCATTCCTGCTTCTAGCTGCGGTGCTGCATGTCCGCTAATCAGTGTTGCGGATTTGTAGGTTGTCATGGCTCTTCTGAAGTACTGGCCAAAGACCCACAGCCCAAAGGAAGTGATGTTCCTCAACGAGCTGGAGGAGATCTTGGATGTGATCGAGCCCTCAGAGTTCGTGAAGGTCATGGAGCCTCTTTTTCGGCAGCTGGCCAAGTGTGTCTCAAGTCCGCACTTTCAGGTGACCTGAGGTTTTTAAGGCAGACTAGATGTTTAGGGGATTTGTTTGGTATAGCCTGATCTGGTAAAGGTGACTGAGCAGTGCCCCCTTCAGGTTGCAGAGCGAGCCCTGTATTACTGGAACAACGAGTACATCATGAGCCTGATCAGCGACAACGCGGCCAAGATCCTCCCCATTATGTTCCCGGCTCTGTACCGCAACTCCAAGACCCACTGGAACAAGTACGATCAGCCCATGTCATTTGATAGAATGAGTATGAAGAACATGCAGGCAATCAGAGGGCGGTCATCAGCTAAAGCTGTTTTATTACCAAACCACATAGTCCCACATTTACGTTTCCTGCCCCTTGTTTCGTTCTGAGATGCCAGCATTGCCGGCTCACTTGTGTTTTTTACAGGACCATCCATGGGCTGATCTATAATGCTCTGAAGCTCTTCATGGAGATGAACCAGAAACTGTTTGATGATTGTACCCAACAGTACAGGGCAGAGAAGAATAAGTAAGCTGGCTCTGTGCGGACTGCACACTGCACCTGTCCCTCTGTGTGATGTGCACAGTGAGAATGAGTGAACCCTGGCATTTTCACTGGGGGACTCTGGAATCGGCACTAGCAGAACATGAACTGTACGTTTGGTTAGCTGTGCACAATTCAGTGTTTTGCATCATGGCAGATCATTTGGGCTCCTGTTTTGCCTGTATGTACTGCATTCATGTGATAAGGAAATTGTACGAGTTTATAAAGAGGTTTTGAACACACCAGTCACCAGTGTTACCTGAAACTTTGCTATTTATCGTCACTTGCATTGTTTTCTAGAGAAAAGGCTAAATCGAAAGAGAGGGAAGAGGCCTGGCTGAAGATTGAAAATCTGGCAAAATCGAACCCACAGGTAAGAGGGGCTGCAGCTGTTCCTGTACGTGCAGCTCGGCTCAATGTGCTTCTGTTTGTTCACCACACATCACGCAACAGCTCTGATAGTGGACTAGCCCATATTAAATCTCTTTTTTGAGAATTTAACATGTGGTATTTGTCATTACTTTCCTCTTTGTCTAAGTTCATGCATCATACTCTCGTCATGTGACCTGCTGTGTCCTCGGAGAGTGCCTTGGTAACGCAGGTGTGCCAACGCCTTGGCACTCTGCCCAGCAGCATCTTTCAGTCTGAGTGCTTTTTTGATCCTTGAATCCAGTTTTAATGTGCCCTCCTGGTGGCAGGGTTCCCATTACAGTGTTATAGTCATAATGGATGTGCAGTTACAATAGTCTAAGCAGTTGTTTTTGTTTGCTGAGTAATCGCCTTTTGTGGGTGTTTTTGTTTTGTTTTTAAACACTAGTTCCTTGTGTGTGCTGATTCTTCTGGCCTCAGTAGTCCAGTAGATATGGAAACAGATGGTCCATTGATAGAAGATGTTCAGATGTTAAGAAAGACTGTAGAGGAAGAAGCGACTCAGGTAAACCGGGGTTTTGTCTGCATCCTCCTGCCTTTGGTGTTTTGAACTGACAATTCAGTGACAAAAAGGGAACAGGCAGTAGCCAGTGTGTGTACACATGCACTTGAGTTTAGTTTTCCACTGTTTCCATAGTTGTCTGGATGACTAATAATTTGTGTGTTGCTATATATCTCAGTAGGCTGTCTACAAACTGCTCTGTAGCCAAATGTTGTGGCTATAAATTTAAAGTCATCTTGGGAGAGACCACAGTTAATGATTTAACAAACAATTTAAAATTGCTCGGGAATGAATATATCAGGAATTGTATTAGATTCTTACCATAAAAATCCCGAAAATTTGGCAGGAACTTCATTCTCTGCCAATTCCCAGTTGGCCGCACAACACGCTGTAAATTTCTTACATGTCAATGTAAATTGCACTTTGGACCATTGTAAGATAAACCTTTACAGTGAATATATGCCCTTACTGCAGCATGTTCTCGTGCAAACTATTACTGTTTAGAGGGATTAGTTATGTCAGTTTTGCCTGAGAAGACTGTAGCCTTTTGTTTGTGTAACAGTGCATGTAGGAGTGGGCGAAACTGCAATCATTATTCAGGTCACGATTTTCTCTTTGTGTTTGCAAACCAGCCAAGTTGTGATGTGAGTAGCAATTAACCATTTAAAAGCCACTTGACCTGCAGCTCTATCCTCACAAAAAACACTGCTTGTAGCATTATAATAATAAACTTTATTATTATTGTATGTAAAATACTGTACATACTATACAAAGTGACTCTGTTAAATCAATTGACAAGCATTTTGCTCAGTTTTTTAACTTTAACAAGTTTCAAAAGTGTTGACTACTAATGAACATGTATCACTTTGGTCAATATCTGTGCTCTTCTGAACTCAGTTTCTAACAAATACAAACAAATAATAGATTAAAAAAAATAATTGCGTCGCCACCTGTCCTACAAATGGTATCTTTGCAAAGTGTGCAATTGAAGTAGATTGATCCATGATGGATTTTATAAGTCTTAATCATTTTAACACAATAGAAATGGAACCAATTCTTCCACAGCAGCCAAGCCACACACACTGTTCATTCCATAGCATAGCTGACCCATCTATGGAACGCGTCTTGTTTACTGCACGACATGTACAATATTTGAAGCAGTCTGATTATATGCGTTTTTTTTTTATCATTTAAAACTTTTTCAATTGCGACCCACTGAAACGGATAATTGACAAAGAAGTGAGAGCTGCGACGTTCGAATGCTGAAATTGCTTTGATTCACTTTGATCTGTCTTTGCTGCATTGCTGCTGGCTCTGAACACGCAGGCATCGCGTGATAAGTGCTTCCTGGTTTGTTATGATAGTATTAAGTCGATCACTTTCAGTGAGCATTTGTTGGATGCTCAGCCTAGCCGCACTTAAACCTAGTGAAACACCTCGACAGCATGTATGTTTGTAATGAGCGGTTTTCATTAGATGGATGTTGCTTTGGACAAAAGCATCTGCTAAATACAAGTAAATATAGTGCGAAATTGCGATTCTCGCAATAACTCTAAAAAGCTGATTGTGGACACTTATGCTGAAGTTGCACTATAGTTGTAAAGGCTTCCTATGTAGTATAGTGCTTGGTGGAGTACTGAGATTTAGTGATATGGTCAAAAGTTATACCTCAACAGATACATTTTAGGCAATAAGTATGTCATCCTGAGCTTTTTCTATGTTTTCTAATTTGTCAGCCTGTGATAACCTATGTGTCTTGGAACTGCCCACTTTGAATTAAATTTGGATGCACGTACTGTCTCAAAGTGAGACGCATTAACTTCTGAGTTTCTCATCTCTTCATTTCATATTTCTTGACATTTTGGCAAGTGAGAATATGAGCAGGTGGCTCTTATCTGGGTTAGCTTAACCAGTGTTTGCCCGCAATGCCTGTAGGGCAGACAGCCGTGCACACGGCCATGTGGTCATCCATGTCTTATGATTTTACTCATTGTTCTGATCTCTCGCTATATAAAAGCCACATGATTTATCGACAGACTGGAAAGCAGGATCATTGTGAGCGGTGCACTGGTTAATTTAGTGTGTGTCCTCCATATAATCAGGAGACAATCAGGAGTCTCTCTTTAGATTGCAGGCATGTTTTTTTGCAGCACAGAAACATTGGGGGCAGTGAAAATGCCCCATGTGTCTCCAGAACAACATCAGCTGCACTTGTGGAAGTTTGATATTGGGAACTATACGTTCTGAAATGTTGCTTTGAAAGCTGTCAGATGATGTGTGTTTCACATCTGAGCTTCTGTGTAGATAGATGTGTGGCAGCAATTTGGCTGTAACACCCCCCCCCCCCCCCCCCCCCGCCCCCCAGCTGCAGAGGGACCAGTACCTGGAGCGGCCCCTAATGCGGCGCAAGTCTGAGCTGCCTCAAGATATCTACACCGTCAAAGCCTTGGAGACCCACCGCCGCGCTGAGGACATGTTCACCCCTCACGATGGGCGCTAGGCCCCTCCCTGCCATCTGGATCAGCTGCAACACTGACACAGGACCAGCTGGGTGTGTCCCAAGGATGCCACCTTCTATGGACCCGCCCCTTTGTGGGCCAGCCCCGCCCCCTGCTCCAATCAAGCTTTCTCGTTCCGCTTTCTCAGGTGTTCTGTTACGATGTTTTTCTCTGCCCCCTGCCCTCCCTATGACTTTCGTTTTTCTTTATTTTGTTTTGTGCCTGATCGTGGCGTTACACAGGAGATGACCTGTTGGTGGAGAGCCCAGTTTAGTGCAGCATGTGGTATGGGAAAGGGCTGAGCTGTTTGGTTTTCTCATTCTCTCCTTCTCACATTGAGAACTGGCCGAGAGCTGCTGCTGTGGGACCTGCCGCTCCTTCACACGTGCAGCCCAAGGAAAGCAGTCTTTGTGAAGAGCTCTGTGTTATTTCCAATACATGTTTTAATACTTTGTTTTCTACTGGGGATATTCAGCTCTTTTCGCCTTCAGATCCAAATAGGAATCTCTTCCTTTAGAGAGTGTGTCCTGACCTTCGGCCCGTCCAGCAGCAGTCCGTTCAGCAAACTCCTAGAGCCCCCGTCTGACTCCCTCTGCTCAGTTTTATTTGTGCCATGATTTTATTTTTTAAACTTTCCATTCATGCATCTGTGCAGCTTCGCTCTGAACTGATGTACATATTGGTGGTTCAAACAATGGTACATTGCTATAGCAGGGAGCAACAGTTTGGGGCTTGTTGGCAAAACGTTACATGTCTGTATAAATATCTAAATATTTTTTTTGTATAAAGTGTAATTTTTTTTTTTTTTTTTTACATTTTAGCAACAAGCTCTTATTTTATTTATTGTATTTTTAAAAAATTCCTTTATACTGCAGCTCCAGTGGCCTTGCAGATTGGCGTCTGACTAGAGGGGAGGCATTTAGTGAGCTTAGTCCCGTGGAATTCTGCGCAATACGGAGCTGGATTCCTGCAAACCGAGTGTCAGTCTCAATATTGACGTGGCAAATGGATGAAAATGTCTTTAACCTTTCTGGTGTTTGGGACCGATTCTGGAGTTATAATGTTTCATTAAATCTCATTTCCTGTGTGGCAACTAGAAAACCTTAAGCTGCCGCTTAGCCCCCACTCCGTATGTTTCTCTTATTCAGTTAGCAGCCAATATGATTGACATAGTGAGCAGGTTGGGGGGGGGCGCTATTCAGGAGCCCCTGGGAGTAACTGGAGCAAAGGGTATGTATGCCACCAAAGCGGCCATCTGAGCTGTAAGTCATGACTACAAGAATGTTCCTGGTGCTCTGTTCTACCTACACTGAGGCAAGGAGCTCTTTGTGTGTGTGTGTGTGTGTGTGTGTGTGTGTGTGTGTGTGTGTGTGTGTGTGTGTGTGTGTGTGTGTGTGTGTGTGTGTGTGTGTGTGTGTGTGTGTGTGTGTGTGTGTGTGTGTGTGTGTGTGTGTGTGCGTGCCTGCCTTTGGGACGGAGAGATTAGGGAACGGTATTGGACGAAATAAAACTAAACCTTTTATGTTTCTTTTTAAATTTGACCATACATTTGCACATGTTGAAATCAGCTCAAGCCTGATTTGTGACAGTTTGCAAAAGGCTGAACTTGCGAAGAGCCTGTCGAATTAACTAGAGAGCACTTCCTGTAAAACTTGAACCGGCGTTTTGATTCTTGTGTCCTTTAGCTGGCTCCGTCTGTCCGCCGTCTGTCCTGTCTGACTGATTTTTGTTATTTTCTAAAATGTAAATGACACCATCCTCTTCCAGGCTGTTCTGGATGATAAAGGTGCTCCATCTCCCCGTCTCACATTTCTGAGTGGTAATGTTTCTTCTCCATTGTTTGAACCTCCATCAGTGCCCCCCCCCCCCCGTAGGGCTTTGTCGCCTCCAGCGGTCGCCCTGCATTTTGACCACAGAGTTCGACATGTTGATTGTAAAGTGTACGGCTTACAAACATATCCAGCGAGATTGATTTTTGAAAATATTCTTTCCCTCTGCAATACGTCACTCTTATTAATGGTCAGGGCTGCATTTTCATACTCAACAGCCTTTTTTTCTGTGTTGCTGCAATTTAAAAAAACTGGTACCTGGGAAGAGCAGAGATCATGCGGCGTCACACTGGCACCTCTGGGCCACATTTTACATGCATTTTCCAAACTTCGGTAACATGAAGTTACATAAAGTGTCCTTTAGTATGCATCATTTACTAAATGGCGTCATCTAATATTGTACATATAATGTACTTTGTTTTATGTAGTGTTATCTATTAAACAGTAAATATCATTTTGTACAAAATTGTCCTTTGTACAGAATAAAACAATGGCAGAACTTCACACAGTGGTTATGTTACACTTTTGAAAGAAGCTAATGCATACTGTAAATTGGATATTGGTGATTGAATATTGCTTTAGGATTTATTACTATTTACTAAGCTGTGACAGATGTGAAAGTGATTAGTCATTATTCACACACCATGGTGCACCACAAAATGCGTCCTCTGCATTTAACCTATGTGACATGGTGGATACCAGCTAATTTAGCACTTAGGAGCAGTAGCTTGCTCACAATACCTCAGTGGTACTTTGTTGAGATTCTAAGTAACCATCTTTCAATTACAAGTGTGCTTCCCTTATTCAGTCTTACCATCGAAGTGAAATTTTAGCAAAAAAAAAAGATTTACACGTATGTATGTGTGTGTGTGTGCATGTATCAGGCCAGAATTCACATGAATCATCCTGAATTCTAGGTTCAATCAGGTTTATTGGACAGAATCTTCAGTACCTTGCAGTTTCCCCCCATTATAGAAGCCTCTGATCACTCCATAGATGCTCAGCATTTTTCCATGCCGGTTGAAAACAGCCTCAGCAAGATCCTGTCCCCCCCTCCTTGGGTGTTCTGGGGCCACCTGATCGCTGTTTCCTTGACCTCTTCAAACTTATCGAAGGGCTCCTCCTCCACCTTGACGATTTCCCTCACTTCAGGTATCCACCAATGAGTTCTAAGATTACTGCCACGAGGGACCCTGGCAGACTAATGGCCACATCTCCTTGCAGCTGCCACAATGACTGAACATGGCCCATTCAGACTGCACCTTTGACTTCACCTGATAAATGGGAGAAGTGTTTCTAAAGGTGTGAGTTGAATTCATCTCACACAAAAGTTTAAAGCAGATATTCCCAGCGAACACGGACTGCTTGTTTTGGATTTCCTGGTCAATCTGGGCTCCTCCTCATATGCTGATTCTAAATCAGTAAAATATAGTGATTGCTTGTATTGGTCAGCTCTGCCGCCTCTGCTTGAGGGTCGAGAACAAACTCCAGTTGAATTATCAATAAGCTTTGGCCTACTGAGTGCTGGTACCACATTTAAGAATGTCTTGGTATTCAAACATGTGCGAATATCCCCAACACTTTTAAACCATCACCACCCTGAAATGATAAAAGGCAAGATGGATCCATGCTTTGATGTTTATGCTAAATTCTGACCTTAAGATCTGAATGTTGCAGAAGTCAAACCTTATCTGACCAGGCATTGTTTTTACAATCCATCCATTTTCGTTTTGCTGAGCCTCTGCCAATTGTAGCCTGTTTCCTGTTCTTAAGTGACAGGAGTGGCACCCAGGATAGTCGTCTCCTGCTGTAGACCATCTGCTTCAAGGTTCGACGTGTTATATATGCTATTCTGCATACCAAGTGGTTATTTGAGTTACTGTTACCTTTCCATCTGTTTCAACCACAACCACTCTGGCCATTCTTCGCTGAACTAGAGAACCACCGTTCATTGGATGTTTTTCCAGCCCATGAGTTGTAAATGTTAGAGCTGATTTTGTGTGAAAATCCTAGAAGATCAGCAATTTCTGAAATACTCATACCAGCTCGTCTGGCACATTCAAAGCTGCTTAGAGTCACCTTTCTTCTCTTTTCTAGTGTTTAATGTGAACATTAATTGACCAGCTTCTGATCTGTATCTGCATGGTTTTATACATTGTGCTGCTGACATATGATTGACTGATTAGATACTTCCTCTAACAAGCTTCAATAACAGGTGCGCCCAATAAAATGGCCAGTGAATGCAAGTCAAGACATATTATTTATATAGCACTTTTAAAAACAACCACTGGTTGACCAAACTGCTTTACACCAATAAAAACAATAAGCGTAAAAAGCTAGAGGGGGGGAAGCAAATTATATAAAACAAATGAAAGGAAGTAAAAATATAATAAAAAAAACATTACACTTACACAAAAAAAAGATACACAGCACATTTATCTAAGATGCTAAGCAAATGAACAAGTTTTTAGCCTTGACTTAGAACATTCAGTGGTTGGGGCAGATAGGACATACAGAGGGAGTTTGTTCCACAAAATGGGCCTGGCTACTAAGGAATTGTGGTGGCTCTCGCTGAAACGGCCGGTTGGTACTGAGAGCAGCAGCAGATCAGATGACCTCGGGGCTCTCTGTGAACAGTACGGATGTATGAGATCACTGATATAAGCTGAACCGTCATATCTGGAGGCATGAGGTAACCGTGCCACATTATCTTCATCATCATCATCATCATTATTATCATTATTATTATTATTATTATTTACAGGTAAAATGACAAAGCTGAATGGTGATATGTGTAAACATGATGGTGAACTTGAATAAAGACAAAAAAAGTCGAAACAAACAAAACTGACCCAGTATATAAATGGTGGAGATCCAAGAATGGGAGATCTGTACGTTTTACGGCACCTTTGAATACCGAACTAGAGCCAACCAATCGGCATAAAGGCTGTTCCATGGTTTCAATCAGGTAGTGCTTATGTGTATAACAGAACATGGACGGCACAACCTTCATTTGCTTTCGCTTTGAACGCAAAATTAGCTATGTCTGGTCGTGGAAAGGGAGGTAAGGGGCTTGGAAAGGGAGGCGCTAAGCGCCATCGTAAAGTCCTTCGTGACAACATCCAGGGTATTACTAAGCCAGCTATTCGCCGTCTTGCCCGCCGAGGTGGTGTCAAGCGTATCTCCGGTTTGATCTATGAAGAAACCCGTGGTGTGCTGAAGGTGTTTCTGGAGAACGTCATTCGCGACGCCGTTACCTACACCGAGCACGCCAAGAGGAAGACCGTCACCGCCATGGATGTCGTGTACGCTCTCAAGCGCCAGGGCCGCACTCTGTACGGCTTCGGCGGTTAAGCGTGAACGCAACAGCGAGTGAATCTACAAACCCAAAGGCTCTTTTCAGAGCCACCCACTTCATCCTGAAAGGCAAATCAAGTATTGCGTGCTATAACTGTGTGGGTGTTTCGCTTAAAGACAATGGTGTGCGAATGAACTAGCAATTTCGCCGAGCAAAACGCTTGAATCTATATCTCCTTATCGATGTTTCTACATAACTGGTGCAGTATGTGTAAAATACATGGAAACCGGCAAAAAATGCGAGTTTATGAACTTTATTTTGAAGACTTTTCATTAAATAAAGTGGAATAGAATCCACCCCAATAAGCGCACAGTTTTTCTGCCGGCTCAGGTCACCATTTCTGTCCGGGTTACTGTTCTATTAGGCTGATTAACAACCATGGAAGTGTGGCCGTGAATCGTTTGATCAACTACATTGACACAATATAGTGTCGACTCCTCATTTGTGCTGAAATGCTTCAATTAAACGGCTTGGGCTTCGGCTTTTTTCGTAAATGAGAAGTGCTCGTTGTGTCCGTGTTACCTGCAGAGAAGTTAATTTGTGTTGATTTCTGCAGTGGCAGATTCGCAAAATCTTGGAGGGATCAAAATATGTTTAATGAGGCCAACAATTATATGGAGAATTATATGGTGCTGGTTAACCGTGCTCGAAGGTCAGCCTACGTTAAAATGGCTAAAGGCAACAAAATAAAATGCATACTACAAAATAAATACTACTATTTTACTAGTAAATTCATTAAAATACTACCATTTTACTTTTTGAGTTCCGGAGTGCAAAATGGCTGTGTATAAGAAAAAAGGCCTCATGAAAGGAGCAGGCCTTAGCCAATAGAGTTTGAATGCCATTTGGCGGTCTTTTACTGTCCAATGAAAAGACTCTCAGAGGTTTCCTGCCTGATTTGCATAGCATCATTATATAAAGAGGTCGAGTTATCCTGTTTGTCATTGCTCGTGTTTGACAGTGAGTAGGAACATGCCTGAGCCAGCGAAGTCTGCACCCAAAAAGGGCTCGAAGAAGGCAGTGACGAAGACTGCCGGAAAGGGGGGAAAGAAGCGCAAGAGGACCAGGAAGGAGAGCTACGCCATTTATGTGTACAAGGTCCTGAAGCAGGTTCATCCGGACACGGGTATTTCTTCCAAGGCCATGGGTATCATGAATTCTTTCGTCAATGATATCTTCGAGCGCATTGCCGGTGAGGCGTCCCGCCTGGCTCACTACAACAAGCGCTCCACCATCACTTCCAGGGAGATCCAGACAGCCGTGCGCCTTCTGCTTCCTGGCGAGTTGGCCAAGCACGCCGTGTCTGAGGGAACCAAGGCTGTCACCAAGTACACCAGCTCCAAGTAAAGCCCCTGCCGCTTTGCAAAAGAAACCAAAGGCTCTTTTAAGAGCCACCCACAAAGTCAGAAAGGAGCTGATGCCCTTATGTAGTTTAAAAGATTTTGTATTTTGGTTGTATGCTAAATTAGGAATGACTAATTGGGATGTTCTGAGCTTACTAGAAGGCTAGTGGTTCATCAATTCCGGGTTATTTTGGAGACTTCTTCACGTGAATTTCTGGAAGGGGGGGGGTTAACGATCCTAAAGGCTCCTCAATTATCTGTGGGTGTTTGATAATGGTGGGGGGTTATTTTGTTTCAGCGAGCTCATATTTTGCATGTGGTTTAGATCTAGGTACTTTTTTTATAAACTACAATTGTAGTTGTCGAGCAACTGGTTTTACACACATTTCCAAATACTGGGTTCTTGATGCATTCCTCGGTAGGAAGGTTACTTCCGAATGGTCCTGCACCCAACTGCTGGATTTTCCGAAGCTGTTCCTTTCTGTAGTATTGCCTTTCCCCTTTATTTGACCTTGTGTTGCGCAATCTGATAAGGTTTTCGATGCTTGTCCAGATCCTCCTCACAAATAAGTACCTGGTAAAGGACCTGATTTGAAGTCCTTACAGATTTCTCGACATACTTTAAATTCCCTGCTGCAGTGATACTGTAATGAGGGTGTGCCCTAATAATAATCGATACTTAGGGTTGTAAAACCTCATGTACTGCTAACAGGATTGGGGGCAGCGTGTAGGGAAATTGTCTTTACGCCTCCCACAACTTGCTCTTTTTTTTTCCATAGAGGAAGTTGTCTGCGAAGGGGCGTAGCGGTGCCCAGGGAGCTGGGGGTTAAGGGCCTTGCTCAAGGACCCACAGGCTGAGGCTGGGTTTGAACCTGTGACACGCTGCCCCCAATCCTGTTAGCAGTACATGAGGTTTTACAACCCTAAGTCAGTAGGGTTCAGTCTGGCTGAACTCATCTTTGCAAGTCTTGAAGAGCCTGGATGACAGGGATGCGTTTACCATAAGACAATGTTGGTGAGTTTTACTGCTGGCAGCCTGTTTTGTGCTCACTCAGCACCTGGGGAGCAGTGCCTGGTGGTGGTACCTTGCTCAGTGGTGCCTTGCATTAGAACCAGCAGCTTTTTCGATCACTAGCATGCTTCCCTAACCATTGCACCACTACTGCCCTAACATATTATTGATGTGAGAAAATGTGAGAAGTGTGGATGGAGGCCATAGCACTTTTAATATGACCATCAGTACAAAAGAACTGAAGTGCAATAAAAAAAAATCTAAATGGATATATAGCTTCTCTTACTACTTCATGACAACATTTTCTTGATTATTTCTCAAAAAGCATGAGCGTTTCTCAAAACATTATGCATATAGCACTAGTGTGGTTAAGCTGTAAATGTCTAAGTTACATAACGCTGCAAAATGGCAAGAAAGTCATGAAAAAGTAAATGAAACTGATCTCGGATGACAATCGTACAAGACCACTTGACTGTGTACTAAAACATTTGGAGATTCATTGTAAGCAATGAACAATTATGTTCAGCTGTCCACACATGATATCATCATGTAGGGATTACATTTGTCTCAAATTTTAGTTGTCATTTGAAAAATGAAGGAAAACCGAAAAGAACTGACAAAGCTTAAAAGGGGACATCTGTTGGGAGATATAGATTTAGAAATTATTTTTTATTATCAATAAAAAACAACTAATATCAAGGTAAGGCAAAAATGGTTTTGAGGTGTACATTGTAGCTAAATAATAGGCATTACTGTGATTGTAGGCAACATCAGAATTAAGCATCCATTATGTCACAAGTTGCGTGACACGTCGAGACAAGAAATGGGTAATGAGCGGAGTGCTGGTAATAGTCATTTCTACTTCGTTTTAAATTTATTTGATCTATTTTATCACTGTATTCCACTTTTTACATCTTGCATATCGTTTGGTTTATGGCATTATTCATTATCAGGGCATTGTATAAAGAAGTAGTGCGGGTACTTGGATAAGGTCTCAAGTGTGCTTTAATGAACTCGAGGTTGATCCGTTTTAAAAATTGGGGGATGACATAACGAGAACACGACCACCTTGTTTAAATACAAAGAGTCTTCCTGTAACCTGCTACCCCGTATGCGGTCTTTAGCTATAATGTTTTAATGTGTTATTTCCCCTAAAATCAAAGCAAAAGACGTGAACGTTAGCCAATCTTCAGGGTGGAAGTAAAGTTTTTGAGAAATTCAAATAATATCCAGTGGGTTCACTGGAAAAACACAGCTTACAGTCAAACGGACAGATCTTATATTAAGGCCGCCTGTGTTAGTAAACACTAATACAGCTCATCGGCTGATTTTAAAGCAGTTTTGCGCGAGGAGAAAACACAAGTGAAAGCGGCGTCGCGCGCTTCTCAGACAGCGCCACGTAGGTTGAGTCTACATGGTTCTCATGTCGAGTTTAAGGAGGACCCACCGTGACGCACCGGTACGAACAGACCAGTTTCGCTGACTGTGTGGCACATCCGAAAGTGAAGAGTTAATAGGAAAATGGCAGAAGTCGCTCCAGCTCCCGCCGCCGCTCCGGCTAAAGCATCCAAGAAGAAAGCGGCACCTAAGCCGAAGAAATCAGGTCCCAGTGTCGGGGAGTTGATTGTGAAGGCTGTGTCCGCCTCCAAAGAAAGGAACGGCATGTCTCTTGCCGCTCTGAAGAAGTCTCTGGCAGCCGGCGGCTACGACGTGGAGAAGAACAACTCCCGCGTAAAGCTAGCGATTAAGGCTCTGGTGACTAAAGGGACTCTGCTTCAGACCAAGGGAACCGGCGCCTCTGGCTCCTTCAAGCTGAACAAGAAGCAGAGCGAAACCGTCAAGAAGCCCGTGAAGAAAGCCGCTCCTAAAGCCAAGAAGCCAGCAGCAAAGAAACCCGCGGCGGCGAAGAAGCCCAAGAAGGCGGCGGCTTCAGCAGCCAAGAAGCCGGCAGCTGCCAAAAAGTCTCCCAAGAAGGCAAAGAAGCCGGCAGTAGCCAAGAAAGCGACCAAGAGTCCAAAGAAGGCGAAAAAGCCGGCGGCAGCAAAGAAGGCCACCAAGAGCCCGAAGAAAGCAAAGGCAGCCAAGCCTAAAGTCGCCAAACCCAAGGCTACCAAAGCCAAAAGAGCCGCTCCCAAGAAGAAGTGAAGGGTTGGCTGCTGATTTCCAAACTTTGGAGAACAAAGGCTCTTTTAAGAGCCACCAACTGATCTCAGAAATAGAGCTTTATCTTTAAATTGTACTTCACCTAAACGATAATTTTGCACTCCAGAAACGTATGTCATGTAGGGAGGCGCGTACACAGAGACACTTCCCATGTTTCTTCCCATTATTGTTGTATGTTCACTGGTATTCCTTGTAAAATAAGATGAATTACTGCATATAGGAAATAAGTGAAGAATAATAATGAAATCGAAATGACTAAAAGTCTATTAATGTAACGTTTTAGATAGTAGCGAATAGATAATAGCGAAGATGTATAATAAGCATATAGCACGCTTTATTGTCAGGCATATTGCGTATAAACATTTTAATAGGAAATGTAAATATTACTTTGGAATTTTATGTTCACCCTGCCACCATTCAACATTCGATTTGATTGGACAGCATTAAAATAACGGGTGCAGCCAATGAGATTGCTGTATGTTGTATAAGTGAATTAGCCCTGAAGATAAGGTACTATTGTTTGTCGGACTTCTGCGTGTGGTGCGAAAATGAGCGGTAGAGGCAAGACCGGTGGCAAAACTAGAGCTAAGGCCAAGACTCGTTCTTCCAGGGCTGGCTTGCAGTTCCCTGTCGGCCGTGTCCACAGGCTGCTCCGTAAAGGGAACTATGCTCAGCGAGTTGGTGCTGGAGCTCCAGTCTATTTGGCTGCTGTGCTCGAGTATCTCACTGCTGAAATCCTGGAGTTGGCTGGTAACGCTGCCCGCGACAACAAGAAGACGCGTATCATTCCTCGTCACCTGCAGCTTGCTGTTCGTAACGACGAAGAGCTGAACAAACTGCTGGGCCGTGTGACTATCGCTCAGGGCGGCGTGCTGCCCAACATCCAAGCTGTGCTGCTGCCCAAGAAGACTGAGAAGCCGGCTAAGACCAAGTAAACTGGGCATCTTGGACTTGCGTTAACTACCAAACGGCTCTTTTAAGAGCCACCCATGTTTTCCCCAAGAGAGCAAAAGTGTCAAAGCTGCGAGAGTCTGCTGTGTTAGTCTCAACAATTTTTGCACCTTGCAATAACGTTTCATAATTAAATATACTTTATATTTGTTTTGTGTGAATACAACATCGTTTAGCGTAGCCTTGTATTAAATGTCATTTTACGCTCCCAGTTCTCCAAGTCCAATTTTAACATTTAGTTATTAATTCAGTTTATGTGTTTTCAACTGCTGTTTGTAAATATTTTCTGTAACATAATTCGAGACTATAATTTTCTTGCGGGCTAGATGGAGCGGCGTATTTAACTTTGGGCGCCAAAGCTCCTCATCCAATAAGAGGAAGAACTAAGACGCCGCTGTACCAATGGAGGCGTGGAAAGAACCTCAACCAATCAAAGCAGGTTAGTACTGCTTTATAAGTTTGTGTTATTCCAAATAAACTTGCAGTTTCTTTTTAGGAAATTGAGTGAAGTCGTAAGCATGGCAAGAACCAAGCAGACCGCACGTAAATCTACTGGTGGCAAAGCGCCCAGAAAGCAGCTGGCTACCAAAGCGGCACGTAAAAGTGCTCCGGCCACAGGCGGCGTCAAGAAGCCGCATCGATACCGGCCCGGAACCGTGGCTCTGCGAGAGATCCGGCGTTATCAGAAGTCCACTGAGCTGCTGATCCGCAAGCTGCCCTTCCAGCGTCTGGTGAGGGAAATCGCTCAGGATTTCAAGACCGACCTGCGCTTCCAGAGCTCAGCTGTTATGGCGCTGCAGGAGGCAAGCGAGGCGTATCTGGTCGGTCTGTTTGAGGACACCAACCTGTGCGCCATTCATGCCAAGCGAGTGACCATCATGCCTAAAGATATTCAGCTGGCTCGCCGTATCCGTGGTGAACGTGCTTAAATTGGTTTCAAGTCTAAACAAAACCGTAACAAAGGCTCTTTTAAGAGCCACCTCAAGGATCACAGAAGCGCAGAATTTCATCTCCATTTTACTTGGCGTCTTTTATACGTTTTTCTTTTCACAATATAACAGGCATTATTGGTAAATAAAACTACGCGGTGATGTCTTGGAACTAAAGTGTACAATTTATTTGACACATAAGATGTAGTATGGATGGCTTAGATGTAGATTTTTATATTGGGAGTACTGTTATTTTACACTGTAAATAGAAATAATGTCCAGTGTATTCTTGCTTGTAATATTTTCTAATTTCTGGAGATTCTATATGATCGATGGTCTGCCTCTGGGGGATCGCCATAGTTGTGTGTGTCATAACTAAATGTTCTTGCAGAGTAATGGAGGATAAATCCTGCAGGTGGTGGAAGTGTTCAATGAGTTGGCATAAGTTAGTAGTGCCTTCAAAATGAAGTATGACATGAAAAATTAGTTTATTAGGTGTTGAAATCCATGCACATCCATCCATATACAGCAGCAGCTTACAGCAGGCCTCTCAAAAAGCATAAGGAATGGGATGGGATGCCCCTAGAGAGAAATGCCGGTGTCTCGTGTAATTCATGATTCACTTGTCAGTAAAGTGGTGTGGGCTTTGATCTGTAGCCATTGGTTCGCAGAGGGATCAAGCTGCGAAAGATGTGCACTAGCTTAAGGTGATAAAGGATAATGACCAAAATGTACTCGCAAGGGAGAGGAGTGTATTTAGTAAATGGATGGAGTACTTTGAGGGGCTGATCAATGAAGAGAATGGGAGAGTGTAGTTTGGATGAGGTGTAGAACCAACAACCTGAATGAACTGTGATGTCATATATCAGATTCTGTGAAGAGACGTGTCCCTTCCAAGACCTTCCGTGCATTGAACAATAACAAGCCATGGACATAAGAACAGCTTCTGCCCTCACCTTCTGCAGTCACCCTCATAAACAGCTAACCTGTGTCACCTGCCTTCTGTCAATTTCCCCCCTTATACTTCTACAATGTTACCCATATGTGCGTATCTCAAATTTTATTTCTTGTATAGTGTAATTTATTGTCTGTGTACTGGGGAGTCTCTAGCAGCCGGAGCCAAATTCTTTGTGTGCCCCAGCACACTTGGCGAATGAAGCTCATTCGGATATTTACATGCTGAATATTGCAGTTTGATCTCTGCCAATCAGCTGTATTTTTAGACAGTATATTTAAAGTTAGTTCATCTGCAGCATTAGCCAAATGTCATCATGTATTGTTAGGCAAAAAGAAAGTTATTTTTCTGAGTTGAGCAGGCCTCCAAAATTTGGAAACAAAAAGAAGAGACACAACCTTCCATCTTAGATTTTCAAAAAGCAAAGAAAGAAGTGGACATGATCTAGGTCAGGTGTGTTTCGCAGTCCTTGGGGTTGGGAACTTCTTAACATTGTACACAGCCTGGAAATGGTCAAATTTACAATTAAAAGCAGAATTTCGCAGCTCAGTTTATGGATACATGTCTTCCATGTGCTTGGGCAGAAAGCTTTCTAGTCTCGTCTCATTATAAGAGCATCCGCATGTATTTCACATTCCAGTTGTATCTTCATAAGCAGAAAATGTTTAAAAGGCCAAAATCACGTACTCCATCATTTTCTAAAAAAATACCCTTTGTAGATGGTAAAGTGTAGTAATAATAATAACAATAACTTTGAAAGCAAACAGACAAGAAGTTGAAACAATGCAAAAAAACACAAAGTATACAGAGATACGGAACCGTTTGCAGAAAAACGAGAGTGCGGAATCGACCAATCAGCCTGAAGTTGCTCCATGGTTTCAATCAGGTAGTGCTTATGTGTATAACAGAACATGGACGGCACAACCTTCATTTGCTTTCGCTTTGAACGCAGAAGTAGCCATGTCTGGTCGTGGAAAGGGAGGTAAGGGGCTTGGAAAGGGAGGCGCTAAGCGCCATCGTAAAGTCCTTCGTGACAATATCCAGGGTATTACTAAGCCAGCTATTCGCCGTCTTGCCCGCCGAGGTGGTGTCAAGCGTATCTCCGGTCTGATCTATGAAGAAACCCGTGGTGTGCTGAAGGTGTTCCTGGAGAACGTCATTCGTGACGCCGTTACCTACACCGAGCACGCCAAGAGGAAGACCGTCACCGCCATGGATGTCGTGTACGCTCTCAAGCGCCAGGGCCGCACTCTGTACGGCTTCGGCGGTTAAGCGTGAAAGCAACAGCGAGTAAATCTACAAACCCAAAGGCTCTTTTCAGAGCCACCCATAACGTCAGAAAGCAGCAATCGCCGTTAAGTGTTTTCTGTGTTTCAATCAAATTTACGTTGTCTATGTGTAGGATGAATTGGAAATCACGTGTTACCATTTAATAGTATCGATTCGATATGTCAATTATTCGTATTTTTAAGTATCGAATGCAAAATTCTCCGTTACTTGGCAATATGAATGCCTGTTGGAAGAGAATGAAAACGCAAACACTTGTCAGTAATGCAGCGCTTAAATATCACTACGACAGAACTGCACCACAAATGCATCTCCAAAAGGACTTCAGGGTTTCACTGAATCGTCCTAAAACGTGACGTTCGCCGTAGGTACGGGCAATGTAGCCTTTCGGAGTAGCCTAGCCTTTTGTCATTTTACTTGCTTTATTGCTTTAGCGATGGTAATTTTAGCAAGAAGGAACTGGAGAGAATATTTTGCCCTCTCACCTAACCTAAAAAACCGGATCGTTTGGCTGAGAAGTTGCATTGTAGCGAGTGTGTCATTGTATTTATTGAAAATGTGCAGCAAACAATGTTTTAGCCCTGTTTTTTTTTTTTAATGAGCTAACCGTTTGAGCAGACCTCAGGTTTTGGGGAAGCTTGTTCCACGGACCGGGAGGACAGAAACTGACCGCTCATGATGTTCCAAGTAAATCAGAAATGTATTTACATCCGAGGCAATTTTGTTCTCTCCACAGAAGTATTTCAAAATCAATCCTATACTGCGTAGTAAGTCATGCAGTATGCACCTCCTGTTAGTGAGGAATAAGTGCTATTCAAAAAGCTATTGTGTCTTACGCAGAAATTATTTGTTTTTAATCTGTTGTGCTTTTAAGGTGGTAGTGGGCTGTTTCTGTAATTTTCCACATGCAGCTGCTGATAGTCCAAGTTTAAAACCACACCAAAATTTCTGGCTTGATTTGTAGGTTTTAGTACCTTCCTCTAATAGTTTGTGAAAAATGAGTATAGTGTTTTTCATTATCGGAGGCAGAATACTGCTTAGAAAGTTCAATTGCATATTGAATTATCTTTAAGTATGTTTTACCTTTACCGTGCTAGCATTCAGTGACTGGGAGGCTCACTCCTTCAATATCATTGGACAACGTCATATGAACGGGGGCAGCCAATGAGATTGCTGTATGTCGTATAAGTGAGGAAGCCCAGAAGAAAAGCAGCATTTGTTTTATATCTTTGTACAACTACACAATGAGCGGCAGGGGCAAAACCGGTGGCAAAGCTCGGGCTAAGGCCAAGACCCGTTCTTCTAGGGCTGGCTTGCAGTTCCCTGTCGGCCGTGTCCACAGGTTGCTCCGTAAAGGGAACTATGCCGAGCGAGTTGGTGCTGGAGCTCCAGTCTATTTGGCTGCTGTGCTCGAGTATCTCACTGCTGAAATCCTGGAGTTGGCTGGTAACGCTGCCCGCGACAACAAGAAGACGCGCATCATTCCTCGCCACCTGCAGCTTGCCGTTCGTAACGACGAAGAGCTGAACAAACTGCTGGGCGGTGTGACTATCGCTCAGGGCGGCGTGCTGCCCAACATCCAGGCTGTGCTGCTGCCCAAGAAGACTGAGAAGCCGGCTAAAACCAAGTAAACTGGGCATCTTGGACTTGCGTTAACCACCAAACGGCTCTTTTAAGAGCCACCAATTTTTTCCTAAGAGGGCCAAAGTCTTGTGAAATGAAAATTGCTGAATGAAATGTAGAACAGATTGGATTGGTACTATATTATTGCACAGAACTCGATACATGACATTCTGGCCATGATAGGCTGTGTGTTAGACTTATGAAATATGAAATGTGTGAACTGTAAAGTAAAGATCAGTCTCCAAATTAAAAAAAAATGTGCTGTATTTTTCACCAATATGTGAATACGACGTATCGTACGGCAAAGCCATGAACGTCTTTTCACCATGCATTATGGTTAGAAATTTATTTCATTCCGTCTGTATGTGTGTTACACTTTATTTGAATTTTTCTGTAACAGACCATGATTTCCTTAGATCACTTGCGCATAAAACGGCCAGAGGGAGCGGCGTATTTGACTTTGGGCGCTAAAGCTCGTCATCCAATAAAGCGAGGAACCAAGACGCTGTACCAAATAACCTCAACCAATCAAAGCTTAGTAAATGGTAGTACTGCTTTATACGTTTGTTGCTCCAAATAAACTTGCAGTTTTATTTAGGAAATAGAGTGAAGTCGTAAACATGGCAAGAACCAAGCAGACCGCACGTAAATCTACTGGCGGCAAAGCGCCCAGAAAGCAGCTGGCTACCAAAGCGGCACGTAAAAGTGCTCCGGCCACAGGCGGCGTCAAAAAGCCGCATCGATACCGGCCCGGAACCGTGGCTCTGCGAGAGATCCGGCGTTATCAGAAGTCCACCGAGCTGCTGATCCGCAAGCTGCCCTTCCAGCGTCTGGTGAGGGAAATCGCGCAGGATTTCAAGACCGACCTGCGCTTCCAGAGCTCGGCTGTTATGGCGCTGCAGGAGGCAAGCGAGGCGTATCTGGTCGGTCTGTTTGAGGACACCAACCTGTGCGCTATTCATGCCAAGCGAGTGACCATCATGCCTAAAGATATTCAGCTGGCTCGCCGTATCCGCGGGGAACGTGCTTAAATTGGCTTTCATTGACTCCTGCTCTCCCACCCGCATAAGTCTGCGGAGAGAAACCAAAGGCTCTTTTCAGAGCCACTTCAATATTCTTTAAGAAAAAGCAAATATCTCTAGTACAGTTTTAGTCTCAGTTCTTTACCACGGAGCCAGCAAGTAAGTGAATTTTAACCTGAACAGCGTACTTTGTTTCACATAATTGTCTTCGTTTAGAATTATGTAATATGGGTTTGTCATGTAATTCTTAAATGATCTGGCGACTCGGGTTTATATCTATAATCAGTCAAACCAGTCGATCCCCAGATCTCTCCATTGATTAAACTTCTATGGTATGAGCTACAACTTGTGGAAGTTGGGGAGGTAAAGTTACCGATTTCAACCTGTGGTGGGAAGTCTGTCTTATTTCAATTTCTAATTGAAAGTATCGTGTATTGCATGAGAAAATCCAAGCACACAAAACAATGGATAATAAGCCTCTTAAATTGGCTTTGCTGTGATTCTGGTTTCTCTAACAAAGATGGTTAAAATTAGAAATGCAGGAGGCAGAAACTATTACCAGTGTAAAAACACCATGAAAACAGGTCTTCACTTTGCTTTAAAGTACCTGGATCAGTCCTGGGGCCTTGGAAGAAGGTGTTGTGGACTGAGGAGGAAAGTCAGTACTGTATGGGGGCTACAGTAAGAACCCTGCACTGGTGGTGAGTAATGTGGGGGTGTGCTGGTCTGGGGGTGTTTTGCTGCTTTAGGACCTTGACAATGGACCTTGAGGGGAATCATTAACTCTATCAGCCCATCTATCTGCGAGGGAATGTAACAAGACAGTGATTCCATACATACAAGGAAGATGAGAGCCGAATGGCTGGGAAAATGTGACAGGACCTGAAAAGCGTTCATTGCTTGGAGATATTACTGAGCTGAAGCAGCTCTGAAGAGAGGAGCGTGGTGAGATTTCTCCTCGGTCGACAGGTGGAGAAGAAGAAGCCTTTGTTTATAATTTATTACATTTGGCCTTATTGTGTTTTGTTAAAACACCTATCCTCCTTCACCTTTTAATACCGGCAAAACACACATACTGTGAAATATTAGTTTGAAAACAAATCTGCCCAATACTTGGTCGTAGTTGTATTTTAGAGCTTTTAAAACTAAATTAATATTGCAAATACAACTATTCATCTTTCCTAGTGATAACTCAACACAGAATCTTGTTCAGTCTTGAGACAATGTATATCTGTATATGTATATATGTCTGTAAAGTGTATATACATAAAATGACCCATATTTATCTATCATCACACTATAGTAATATACTAATAATGTTTGGGAAAGGGCAGCTTGCTGGCGGTGGGACCCGGGTTCGAGTCTCCACCTTGGTTCCGTGTGTGGAGTTTGCATGTTCTCCCCATGTAGTCGTGGGGTTTCCTCTGGTACTCTGGTGTCCCCCACAGTCCAAAGACATGCTGAGGTTAATTGGAGTTGCTAGATTGTCCATAGGTGTGTGTGTGTAAGTGAATGGTGTGTGAGTGTGCCCTGTGATGGGTTGGCACCCTGTCCTGCGTTGCTCCCAGCCTGGCACCCATAGTCTCCAGCATAGGTTCTGGACCCTAGTTGACCCTGAATAGGAAGAATGGTTACAGAAGATGGATGGATGGATGTTTGGGGAAAAGGACAGTTTGGGGTGAGGCAGCCTGGTGGCGCAGTGGTGAGCACTGGAGCCTCACACCTCTGGATCCAGTGTGTGAGTCTCAGCTGTGTGTGGGGTTTGCATGTTCTCCCGTGTCATTGTGGGCTGCTGGGTACTCAGCTTTTCCCACCACAGGGTCGTCCCCTGCCTTGTGCCCTGAGATGCTTTGACGCCCCCATCCCGGGTCGTCCCCCGCCTTCTGCCCTGAGATGCAGACGCCCCCATCCCGGGTCGTCCCCCGCCTTGTGCCCTGAGATGCAGACGCCCCCGTCCCGGGTCGTCCCCCGCCTTGTGCCCTGAGATGCACTGATGCCCCCGTCCCGGGTCGTCCCCCGCCTTCTGCCCTGAGATGCAGACGCCCCCGTCCCGGGTCGTCCCCCTGCCTTGTGCCCTGAGATGCACTGACGCCCCCCGTCCCGGGTCGTCCCCCTGCCTTGTGCCCCGAGATGCACTGATGCCCCCGTCCCGGGTCGTCCCCCGCCTTGTGCCCTGAGATGCAGACGCCCCCGTCCCGGGTCGTCCCCCTGCCTTGTGCCCTGAGATGCACTGACGCCCCCCGTCCCGGGTCGTCCCCCGCCTTGTGCCCTGAGATGCAGACGCCCCCGTCCCGGGTCGTCCCCCGCCTTGTGCCCTGAGATGCACTGATGCCCCCGTCCCGGGTCGTCCCCCGCCTTCTGCCCTGAGATGCAGACGCCCCCGTCCCGGGTCGTCCCCCTGCCTTGTGCCCTGAGATGCACTGACGCCCCCCGTCCCGGGTCGTCCCCCTGCCTTGTGCCCCGAGATGCACTGGCGCCCCCGTCCCGGGTCGTCCCCCGCCTTGTGCCCTGAGATGCAGACGCCCCCGTCCCGGGTCGTCCCCCTGCCTTGTGCCCTGAGATGCACTGACGCCCCCCGTCCCGGGTCGTCCCCCGCCTTGTGCCCCGAGATGCACTGACGCCCCCGTCCCGGGTCGTCCCCCGCCTTGTGCCCCGAGATGCACTGACGCCCCCGTCCCGGGTCGTCCCCCGCCTTGTGCCCCGAGATGCACTGACGCCCCCGTCCCGGGTCGTCCCCCGCCTTGTGCCCCGAGATGCACTGACGCCCCCGTCCCGGGTCGTCCCCCGCCTTGTGCCCCGAGATGCACTGACGCCCCCGTCCCGGGTCGTCCCCCGCCTTGTGCCCCGAGATGCACTGACGCCCCCGTCCCGGGTCGTCCCCCGCCTTGTGCCCCGAGATGCACTGACGCCCCCCGTCCCGGGTCGTCCCCCCGCCTTGTGCCCTGAGATGCTTTGACGCCCCCGTCCCGGGTCGTCCCCCGCCTTGTGCCCTGAGATGCTTTGACGCCCCCCGTCCCGGGTCGTCCCCCGCCTTGTGCCCCGAGATGCACTGACACCCCCATCCTGGGTCGTTCCCTGCGGGGAGTCCGGCACTGTCGCTGGTGAGCTGCTGTTCTGGTAAGCGTGAGCTGCCTGCTGGAAACTGCGATTCGGCAAAGCTGGGGCTGTCCTTCTCGTAGGACGAGTTGCTCTTGTGCTCATAGTCGCCATCCCGCCATTCCATGTATGCGGCCTGATGGGGGGAGGACAGGTTGCTGCTGGGTGGGCGGGGCTTCTCGTCCGAAGCAGCACTGAAACTGGAGTAGGAGCTAGTTTGTCGTGCTTTTGGCAAACACATGAAAAATATCCTCCGTCTTCATTACATTTGCACTGAATGCGGCATCAAGTGCGCTTTAGGTTTGGACACATGTCGTCTGGAGTTTGGATCTATTACATTGATGTTCATGCGCCTGTAGTACGCAACTTTTCAGAGCTGCGGTCGGTTTTATTTGTATTGTGGTGCCAGACAGACTGAGGAAGAGTAAGGAGGCGTGAACTGACACAAAGTTGCTCCTTTAATGTCGTCCTTAAAAGGATCGTACTTAAGGAAACGCACAGCGACACACAGCAGGCAAATAGGGGGAGGTCACACACAGTAGCATAGTTAGGGACACAACAGGATGACATGTACAACAGTGGTAAGGATACACATGACAATAAGGAAAAAGAGTATATTGCCAAAATTATTGGGACGCCCCTCCAAATAATTGAATTCAGGTGTTCCAATCACTTCCATAGCCACAGGTGTATGAAATCAAGCACCTAGGTATGCAGGCTGCTTCTAGAAACATTTCTGAAAGAATGGGTTGCTCTCAGGAGCTCAGTGAATTCAAGCGTGGTACCATGATAGGATGCCACCAGTGCAATAAGTCTATTTGTGAAATTTTGCTACTAAAGGGGCCACATAGCAAGTTGAGTCTGAACCGGATCCGGATAAATAGTTGCTCAGAAATCGCCACAGATCCGTAAAGTGGATCTGCTCTGACCCATACGTGTTTGAGAGTCAAAAGTTAAATTCAGAGCCTGGCTGAATGGGACTGGTGCGTGGCTCACTGGGCTAAGTCGCTGTGCTTATGATCGGAAAGTTGAGGTTGGTGGTTCGAGCCCGCCCTCAGCAGCGTGGTTGCTGGGCAGACCCTTGAAAGCACTGACTGGCCCTGTGGTGTGGAGGAGTGCATGGTGTGTGTGGAGTGTGTGGTGTGTGTGTGTGGAGTGTGGTGGAGTGAGAGAGAGAGAGATTGCACTGCAGGATCAGTCAGTGTGCTCGAGGGCCTGCCCTGTAACTATTGTGCTGAGGGCAGGCTCGAGCACACTGACTCGATCACAAGCACAGAGGATTAGCCACCCACCAGTCCATTTTTCAAAAAAATTTTTTGGAAAAAGAAAAAAATGCCCTGTGACTATCTGGCCAAGGCTGGACTTGAACCAGCAACCCTCTGATCACAGATACAGAGGCTTAGCCTGCAGCGCCACTCTCCATTCCTGTGGGAGTGGTCTGTATTTCGTATATATGTCTTTTTTCCCCTATCTTGCCAAACAAAGTATTCACACACATGTAACACCTGTCTCTATGCGTTAGAGTTAAGGCCTTTGCTCTGCGATTATTCTGCCAAGGCTGGGCTTGAACCAGCGACCTTCGGATCACAGATACAGAGGCTTAGCCTGCAGCGCCACTCGCCACCCCGGGGGGTGTGGCCTGTATTTCGTATATATGTCTTTTTTCCCCTATCTTGCCAAACAAAGTATTCACACACATGTAGCACCTGTCTCTATGCGTTAGAGTTAAGGCCTTTGCTCTGCGATTATTCTGCCAAGGCTGGGCTTGAACCAGCGACCTTCGGATCACAGATACAGAGGCTTAGCCTGCAGCGCCACTCGTCACCCCGGGGGGGTGTGGCCTGAATTTCGTGTATATGTCTTTTTTCCCCTATCTTGCCAAACAAAGTATTCACACACATGTAGCACCTGTCTCTATGCGTTAGAGTTAAGGCCTTTGCTCTGTTATTATTCTGCCAAGGCTGGGCTTGAACCAGCGACCTTCGGATCACAGATACAGAGGCTTAGCCTGCAGCGCCACTCGCCACCCCGGGGGGGTGTGGCCTGAATTTCGTATATATGTCTTTTTATTCCCTATCTTGCCAAATAAAGGATTCACACACGTAGCACCTGTCTGTACGTGTTGGAGTTGAGGCCCATGCTCTAGGATGTGCGCTGTGACTATTTGGCCAAGGCTGGGCTTGAACCAGCGACTTTCTGATCACAGATATAGAGGCTTAGTCTGCAGCGCCACTCGCCACCCCAGGGGGTGTGGCCTATATTTCGTATATATGTGTTTTTTTTCCTATCTTGCCAAAGAACAGATTGACACACATGTCTCTGTGTGTTAGAGTTAAGGCCCTTGCTCTAGGGTCTACCCTGTGACTATTCGGCCAAGGCTGGGCTAGAACCAGTGATCTTTTCAATCACGGGTACGGTCACTCAGTACGTCGCGCTACCATCCATCCTCTGACCAAACTCCCTTATGGGTTCATGATAATGGTCTGCCGGGTGACGTGACGCAAAAACACACGTGATCTGCCGAGGTTCGAACCAGGGACCTACTTAACCACAGGCCCCGTCACTCAGGGCGTCGTGCCACCATCCATCCTCCAACCCAATGCCCTTAAGGGTTCATGATAATGATCTGCCGGGTGATGTGACGCAAAAACAGATACTGCTCTGCCTGAGGCTTGAACCAGCAACCTTCTGATCATAGACACAAAGGCTTAGCCGGCAGCGCCACTCACCACCCCAGGGGGCGTGGCCTGTATATCTCTGTATTAAGAATGGGATGTCATTAAAGTTCAGTTGTGTGCGAAGGCAGGTGTCCCAATACTTTTGGCAATATAGCGTATGTTCTATCTTCTCCTGGTAACTGCCTCTGTCACCCAAGCTGGTTGTATCAGTGGTGACAGGTGGCCAAATACATTGAGTGGGTAAGAAGGTTATACATTTTGTAATATTACAATACTAAATATATCTAAATAACACTGAAAATGTGTTTTAAATTACAGAACTAGTAATGTGTTATTTCAAAGTTACTTGTTTCATAATTTAATTTCAAGTAAAAAGCAGATACCTTCTCTACCTCTGTGGAGCAGCCACCTCTGTTATAAACGCTATTTTCACAAGTCCCTGATGTCAAAACCAACTTGATGCCATTGAGTAAATACTGTATAGGAGCAGAGATTAATCGCCATGACAACCAGGAATCTCCAGCCCAGGTCCAAGGTGCGGCTCATTTCGGCTCACAGTATATATTTGTCTGATAAAGAAATCACAGGATGACACTGGTTTGCTGGAGGCTGCTGTTATCTCACACCCAGAGTTGTACATATGAATTCTGGGCCCCCTGCCCAATCTTATGTATATTTTTATATATTCAAGAGTCTCTGTAAAGTACTGGACCCCCTAAATCTGCTAGGGTAACAGGGACCCTACAACACCCTGCTGTGGGAGTGGCCTGTATTTCGTATATATGTCTTTTTTTCCCTATCTTGCCAAACAAAGGATTCACGTATTTTAAAGCTAATAGAGTAAGTATGCAAGATGATGCGGTTAAGTGAGAGGGCTAACTATCCTCTCCAATTCGTCAAAATAACCACCGCTAAAGTAATAAAGCAAGTAAATTGATTCAAATTGATGAAAAAAAGGCTAAGCTACTCCGAAAGCTTAAATTGCACATATCTATGGCGAATCTAGCATTTTAGGGCGATTCAGTGAAACCATAAGTCCTTTTAGAGATGTATTTGCGTTGCAGTTTTGTCGTAGTGATATTTAAGCTCTGCAATACTGACAAACAATTGCGTTTTCGTTCTGTAACGTGTTTCCATATTGCCAAGTAACAGAGGAAATTTTATTCGATACTATTTAGCAGACAAATAATTGTGACAGACCGAATCGATGCTTGTGTTAAATTGTAACACGTATTTCATGTTCATTCAACTTATACATAGAGAAGTTACTTAACAGCGTCTACTCCTTTCTGACTTTGTGGGTGGCTCTTAAAAGAGCCTTTGGTTTCTTTTGCAAAGCGGCAGGGGCTTTACTTGGAGCTGGTGTACTTGGTGACAGCCTTGGTTCCCTCAGACACAGCATGCTTGGCCAACTCACCAGGAAGCAGAAGGCGCACGGCTGTCTGGATCTCCCTGGAAGTGATGGTGGAACGCTTGTTGTAGTGAGCCAGGCGGGACGCCTCACCGGCAATGCGCTCGAAGATATCATTGACGAAAGAATTCATGATACCCATGGCCTTGGAAGAAATACCCGTGTCCGGATGAACCTGCTTCAGGACCTTGTACACGTAAATGGCGTAGCTCTCCTTCCTGGATCTCCTGCGCTTCTTTCCCCCCTTTCCGGCAGTCTTCGTCACTGCCTTCTTCGAGCCCTTTTTGGGCGCAGACTTCGCTGGCTCAGGCATATCTTCTGTCCTTTAACACAAGAAGAATGACTTGCCGCTTACTCGACCTCCTTATATTTAGGCCATATGCAAATTAGGCAGGGATGGTAAAGAACGCTACTGGGCGCTGAAAGACCGCCCGATAACATTCAAACTCTATTGGCTCAGAAGCGCTACTATCGCGAAACCCATTTCTTACGCATGAAGCTTGTGTCTATTACAAAATAGAAGCATGTTATATTTACGGAAATTTACAAAGTAAAACGGCAACTGTCGGCTAACCGATTTAAAAACGATCTCATGTATCCTTTTTAAAGTACGCCAACTTGCCTAAGTATCCCTGTGGCTGGAAAGCAGTCCAGATGAGAAACTACCACCGAGAAGCGGAGCAGCTCCTACCCCAACTCAGAGTAATTGACGCCGAATAAAATGCAACTTCACTCTGTCCCGTTTCATCAAATAGTCCGAAATCTTTTTGAGATCTTTCCACCCACAACTTTGCTACAAAGCCTGCAGCAGCGGTAATTTCTCGCTGCTGACGTAATTGCATTAAAGGTGTCGCTAAAACTACTTGTCTGGCAGATATAGCGATGTAAAACTATTTCTACTTGATCACGAAAGCTAATTGGGTGTAACACATACATGCACGCATACATACGCACATATCCCCTAACATATTACCACGTACATGACCATTTGCCTTTTTAGAACGAAGTGGGTGGCTCTGAAAAGAGCCTTTGGGTGCGTAGGTTCACTCGCTGTTGCTCTCACGCTTAACCGCCGAAGCCGTACAGAGTGCGGCCCTGGCGCTTGAGAGCGTACACGACATCCATGGCGGTGACGGTCTTCCTCTTGGCGTGTTCGGTGTAGGTAACGGCGTCGCGAATGACGTTCTCCAGGAACACCTTCAGCACACCACGGGTTTCTTCATAGATCAGACCGGAGATACGTTTGACACCACCTCGGCGGGCAAGACGGCGAATAGCTGGCTTAGTAATACCCTGGATATTGTCACGAAGGACTTTGCGATGGCGCTTAGCGCCTCCCTTTCCAAGCCCCTTTCCTCCTTTTCCACGACCAGACATAGTTAATTCTGCGTTCAAAGCGAAAGCAATTGAAGCTTACGTCGTCCATGTTCTGTTATACACATAAGCCCTACCTGATTGAAACCATGCAGCAACTTCGGGCTGATTGGTCGTTTCCGCTCACTGAAGATGGTTCAGTTATCTTTGTATACTTCGTGTTTTTTGCCTCTTTTCAAGGCGAACATGATTCTGGCCTTTTTCCGCTTCTGAAGCTGGAATGTGAAAGACATGTGGATACTTTTATAATGAGACTAGGAAGTTTTCTGCCCAAGCACATGGAGGATATTTATCCAGAAATTGAGCTACAAAGTTCTGCAGGAAGTAGATTTCCTTGTAAATTATCGGTCCATTTCAAGGCTGTGTAGAATATTAAGCTCTCAACACCAAGGAGCGCGCAACACACCTGACCTAGGTTATGTCCACTTCTTTCTTTGCTTTTCAAAATCTCAGATACAACCCTCGGTCTCTTTTTGTTTCCAAATTGTTGAGGCCTGCTGCCTAATACTGCAGATGAAGTAACTTTAAATATACAGCTTAGTGGCAGAGATCAAATTGCAATATTCAGCAAGTAAATAATCTACTAGCCTTAAAAATAACATTTTTGTTTGAACTAATAATCAACTTTGTTCTCATTACATAATACTGGCCAGTAAACAGCATGTTGCTTAAAGTACATTAAGCAGTGAGGTTACACCTTTTATGTTCTTTGGACTGTTCTGATTCAGTGCAGTGGCAAGTGTACCCGCGATATGTGGTGCTTTGATATGAATATGGTATATGCAAAACATTGTATGAAACCTTGCAGACCATCTGATTTAATTTACCTCTACATCTTCCTCTTTCACATTAACCACCTGCATGTCCTCTCTCACCAGACCAATAGACCTCCCTTAGCCAGTATCTCTCCTCTGTACATGTCCAAACCAACGCAATCTAGCCTCTCTGGCTTTGATTAAAAACCATCCAACCTGATGCGCCCCTTTAAAATACTCATTCATAATCCTGCCCATCCTTATCACTCCCAATAGAAATTTTTACTCTGCCTCCTTTTTGCCATTCCACCATCTCCAACCTTTCAAACCTTCCCTTTCACTCTTGCTGATACCCATCTGTCACAAGTAACTCCTGCCATTCATCACCCACCCTGCACTTTTTCCACCCCTCTGTACCCCGAACTGTTTAACTGAAGTATTACAGCCTCCTGCTTAATATACAATGTGATACTGTCAATATAAAATTTACATCTAGGTCATGCATACATCTTGCGTTTGTCACTTGAATTGAGCTCTGCATCTAGTTCCAAGCAATCACCAGTTTTGTTTCCAAATAGGACCTTGTATAATCTAAGAAGAAAAACACTTTGTGAGATAAATAAAACGAAGACAAAATTTTGCACTTCCGTGATCCTTGAGGTGGCTCTTAAAAGAGCCTTTGTTTCGGTTTTGTTTAAACTTAAAACCAATTTAAGCACGTTCACCACGGATACGGCGAGCCAGCTGAATATCTTTAGGCATGATGGTCACTCGCTTGGCATGAATGGCGCACAGATTGGTGTCCTCAAACAGACCGACCAGATACGCCTCGCTTGCCTCCTGCAGCGCCATAACAGCCGAGCTCTGGAAGCGCAGGTCGGTCTTGAAATCCTGAGCGATTTCCCTCACCAGACGCTGGAAGGGCAGCTTGCGGATCAGCAGCTCGGTGGACTTCTGATAACGCCGGATCTCTCGCAGAGCCACGGTTCCGGGCCGGTATCTATGAGGCTTCTTGACGCCGCCAGTGGCCGGAGCACTTTTACGTGCCGCTTTGGTAGCCAGCTGCTTCCTGGGGGCTTTGCCGCCAGTAGACTTACGCGCGGTCTGCTTGGTTCTTGCCATGCTTATAACTTTTTTCTACTTCTCAAAGAAAACTGTAGATTTCTTTACTGCGACACGAACTTTTAAAGCAATACTGAGCCGCTTTGATTGGTTGAGTTTATTCCACGCATCCATTGGTACGTTGATGTCTTTGCTCATCTCCTTATTGGATGAAGAGCTTGAATGGCGCACAAAGTCAAATACGCCCCCGACCTTTTCAGCTGTCACTATGGAAATTACGAACGTTGCAACAAACTGTATATATATCCAGAGGCATGAAAAACATGACCACCAAATGGAAGCTTCTGGCTGTTAGTAAATTGCATCCACAAAATGTATTGTAAAGTGTACGTATGGGACAGAATAATGAGTGATAAAGTGATACGATGTATTCCGCAATGAATAGTGTATGTACACGACGTAAATATACAAATAGATATGCAAAACTGATTTTTTCTTTTTATAAACTGAATCTCGTGTTAATATACAGATGAAGTGCAACTGGGGAATGAGAATGAAAATGTCCATTACGAATGTAATGGAAGACCTTTACTCGCCTCGACGCAGTCCAAAAAGAAAAAAAAAAAAAACATGATGTATTTTGGGGGGTGACTCCACGTTAGTCCAGCTTTCATGGCCAGAACCCTGTGCATTTTCAGATAAAAACGCTGTCCTGGGTAATTTGCGGAACTTTAGAAACCTACACTATGCATTTAATACATCGAAAACCATAAAAGTAATGCAAAAACACGATCGACTGACGTCTTCACAACCATAAGATTTTGGCCCTCTTGGGAAAAAATGGTGGCTCTTAAAAGAGCCTTTTGGTGGTTAACGGAAGTCCAAGATGCCCAGTTTACTTGGTCTTCGCCGGCTTCTCGGTCTTCTTGGGCAGCAGCACAGCCTGGATATTGGGCAGCACGCCGCCCTGAGCGATAGTCACACGGCCCAGCAGTTTGTTCAGCTCCTCGTCGTTACGAACAGCAAGCTGCAGATGACGAGGAATGATGCGCGTCTTCTTGTTGTCGCGGGCAGCGTTACCAGCCAACTCCAGGATTTCAGCAGTGAGATACTCGAGCACAGCAGCCAAATAGACTGGAGCTCCAGCACCAACTCGCTCAGCATAGTTACCTTTACGGAGCAGCCTGTGGACACGGCCGACAGGGAACTGCAAGCCAGCCCTGGAAGAACGAGTCTTGGCCTTAGCGCGAGCTTTGCCACCGGTTTTGCCTCTACCACTCATTTCCTCACCACGCGCAGAAGTCTGACAAACAATAGTACTCTTTTTTCTGGGCTCCTTCACTTATACGACATACAGCAAGTTAATTGGCTGCCCCCGTTCATGTGATGTTGTCCAATCAAATCGAAGGACTGAACCTCCCAAATGTTGAATGATGGCGGGATGAACATTTCCTATTAAAATGTTTATACGCAATACTTTGCCTGACAATAAAGTGTGCTATATGCTTATTAAACATTTTCTCTTATCTATTAAAACGTTACATCTTTAAGGCATAGACTATTAGTTTTTTTCGATTTCATTATTATTATTCATTTGTTTCCTCTATGTCGTAATACATCTTATTTTACAAGAAATACCAGTAAACATACAATAATGATGGGAGGAAACACTTAGCAGTGTCTGTGTACGCCCCACCCTACATAACACACGTTTCTGGAGTGCAAAATTATCGTTTAGGTGAAGTACAATTTAAAGAAGATAAAGCTCTATTTCTGAGATCAGTGGGTGGCTCTTAAAAGAGCCTTTGTTCTCAAAAGTTTAGAAATCAGCAGCTGTCCCTTCACTTCTTCTTGGGAGCGGCTCTTTTGGCTTTGGTAGCCTTGGGTTTGGCGACTTTAGGCTTGGCTGCCTTTGCTTTCTTCGGGCTCTTGGTGGCCTTCTTTGCTGCCGCCGGCTTTTTCGCCTTCTTGGGACTCTTGGTCGCTTTCTTGGCTACCGCCGGCTTCTTTGCCTTCTTGGGAGACTTTTTGGCGGCTGCCGGCTTCTTGGCTGCTGAGGCCGCCGCCTTCTTAGGCTTCTTCGCCGCCGCGGGTTTCTTTGCTGCTGGCTTCTTGGCTTTAGGAGCGGCTTTCTTCGCGGGCTTCTTGACAGTTTCGCTCTGCTTCTTGTTCAGCTTGAAGGAGCCAGAGGCGCCGGTTCCCTTGGTCTGAAGCAGAGTCCCTTTGGTCACCAGAGCCTTAATCGCTAGCTTTACGCGGGAGTTGTTCTTCTCCACGTCGTAGCCACCGGCTGCCAGAGACTTCTTCAAAGCGGCAAGAGACAGGCCGTTCCTTTCTTTGGAGGCGGACACAGCCTTCACAATCAACTCCCCGACACTGGGGCCTGATTTCTTCGGCTTAGGTGCCGCTTTCTTCTTGGTTGCCTTAGCCGGAGCGGCGGCTGGAGCTGGAGCGACTTCTGCCATCTTCCTATTAACTCTTCACTTTCGGATATGACACACAGTCAGGGAACTGGTCTGTTCGTACTGGTGCATCACGGTGGGTCCTCCTTAAACTCGACATGAGAACCATGTAGACTCAACCTACGCGGCGCTGTCTGTAAGGAGCGCGCGACGCTGCTTTCACTTGTGTTTTCTCCTCGCGCAAAACTGCTTTAAAATCAGCCGATGAGCTGTATTAGTGTTTACTAACACATGTGGCTTTAATATAAGATCCGTCTGTTTGACTGTAAGCTGTGTTTTTCCTGAGAACCCACTGGATATTATTTGAATTTCTCAAAAACTTTACTTCCACCCTGAAGATTGGCTAACGTTCACGGCTTTTGCTTTGATTTTAGGGGAAATAACATATTAAAACATCAGAACTAAAGACCGCATACGGGGTAGCAGGTTACAGCAAGACTCTTTGTATTTAAACAAGGTGGTCGTGTTCTCGTTATGTCATCCCCCAATTTTTAAAACGGATTAACCTCGAGTTCATTAAAGCACACTTGAGACCTTATCTAAGTACCCGCGCTACTCCTTTATACATTACCCTGATAATGCATAATGTCATAAACCGAACGATATGCAAGATGTTAAAAGTGCAATAAAGTTATAAAATGAAATAGATAAAATAAATTTAAAACGAAGTAGAAATGATTATTACCAGTGCTCCGTTCATTACACACTTTCTTTTCTTGTTTCGGGCGACGTGACATAATGGATGCTTAATTCTGATGTCGCCTACAATCACAGTTATGCCAATTATTTGGCTACAAGGTACAGCTCGAAACCATTTTTGCCTTACCTTGATATTCGTTGTTTTATAATTATTATTGATAAAAAATAATTTCTAAATCTATATCTCCCAACAGATGTCCTCTTTTAAGCTTTGTCAGTTCTTCTCGGTTTTCCTTCATTTTTCAAATGACAACTAAAATTTGAGACAAATGTAATTCCTACATGATGATATGTGTGGACAGCCGAACATAATTGTTCATTGCTTCCCATGAATCTCCAAATGTTTTAGTACACACATTCAAGTGGTCTTGTACCATTGTCATCATCTGAGATCAGTTTCATTTGCTTTCATTTTGTTGGTCAAATAGATTAGATTCCCATTGTAATAATTACAAATGCAAAACTATATATGAAACTCATCATGATATAAGCCACCAGGCACCAAACACCTTAACCAACCTTTCAGAATGAAATTCAATAATACATCCAAAGATCTGCAGTGATGTGGAATTCTTGTATTTTTGGTTCCCAAAGTACACGACTTTCTTGCCATTTTGCAGTGTTATGTAACTTGTGTATTTGCTATTTATTGCACTGCATTTCGAAATCTGAAACATGCACACATACTTTCTCTTGGCAGTGAACTTTACACACTAATGTAGAGCTTTGCACTGGTGAAACTAGTATCTATGACAAGAAATAAAATTAGTTTTCTTAGAAAAAAGATCGGTCAGAAAGAATGACAAGACGGGAAACTTTCATTCAGAACTGAGCTCAGGCGCATACAGACACTGACAGGCCGACAATATATCTAAACATTTTGACTCTCAAAGTTAAAATGATGCTGATGGTAATGAAAACTTCATTGATAGAATCTTTTGCTTTTCAGACGAGTTAAGTTGTTTTGGGTGAGTTACAGCATTTACAGGTTAACCACACAGGCTACCAGCAGTAAAACTCACCAACCATTGTCTTATAGTAAACGCATCCCTGTCATCCGGACTGAACCCTACTGACTTAGGGTTGTAAAGCCTCATGTACTGCCAACAGGATTAGGGCACACCCTCATTACAGTATCACTGCAGCAGGGAATTTAAAGTGTGTCGAGAAATCTGTATGGACTTGAAATCAGATCCTTTATATTTATGGTACTTATTTGTGAGAAGGATCTGGACAAGCATCGAAAACAGATTCGCAACACAAGGTCAAATAAAGGGGAAAGGCAATACTACAGAAAGGAACAACTTCAGAAAATCCAGCAGTTGGGTGCAGGACCATTCAGAAGTAACCTTCCTACCGAGGAATGCATCAAGAACCCAGTATTTGGAAATGTGTGTAAAACCAGTTGCTCGACAACTACAATTGTAGTTAATAAAAAAAGTACCTAGATCTAAACCACCTGCAAAATATGAGCTCGCTGAAACAAAATAACCCCCCACCATTATCAAACACCCACAGATAATTGAGGAGCCTTTAGGATCCTTAACCCCCCCCTTCCAGAAATTCACGTGAAGAAGTCTCCGAAATAACCCAGAATTGATGAACCACTAGCCTTCTAGTAAGCTCAGAACATCCCAATTAGTCATTCCTAATTTAGCATACAACCACAATACAAAATCGTTTAAATGTGAGAAACTACATAAGGGCATCAGCTCCTTTCTGACTTTGTGTGTGGCTCTTAAAAGAGCCTTTGGTTTCTTTTGCAAAGCGGCAGGGGCTTTACTTGGAGCTGGTGTACTTGGTGACAGCCTTGGTTCCCTCGGACACGGCGTGCTTGGCCAACTCGCCAGGAAGCAGAAGGCGCACGGCTGTCTGGATCTCCCTGGAAGTGATGGTGGAGCGCTTGTTGTAGTGAGCCAGGCGGGACGCCTCACCGGCAATGCGCTCGAAGATATCATTGACGAAAGAATTCATGATACCCATGGCCTTGGAAGAAATACCAGTGTCTGGATGAACCTGCTTCAGGACCTTGTACACATAAATGGCGTAGCTCTCCTTCCTGGTCCTCTTGCGCTTCTTTCCCCCCTTTCCGGCAGTCTTCGTCACTGCCTTCTTCGAGCCCTTTTTGGGCGCAGACTTCGCTGGCTCAGGCATATTTTTACTCAATACCAAACACGAGCAATGGCGAACAGGATAACTCGACCTCTTTATATAATGATGCTATGCAAATCAGGCAGGAAACCTCTGAGAGTCTTTTCATTGGACAGTAAAAGACCGCCAAATGGCATTCAAACTCTATTGGCTAAGTCCTGCTCCTTTCACGAAGCCCTTTTTCTTACACACAGCCATTTTGCACTCCGGAATTCAAAAAGTAAAATGGTATTATTTTTATGAATTTACTAGTAAAATAGTATTTATTTAATAGTATGCATTTTATTTTGTTGCCTTTAGCCATTTTAACATAGGCTGACCTTCGAGCACGGTTAACAAGCACCATATAATTCTCCATATAATTGTTGGCCTCAAACATATTTTGATCCCTCCAAGACTTTGCGAATCTGCCACTGCAGAAATCAACACAAATTAACTTCTCTGCAGGTAACACGGACACAACGAACACTTCTCATTTACGAAAAAAGCCGAAGCACAAGCCGTTTAATTGAAGCATTTCAGCACAAATGAGGAGTCGACACTATATTGTCGTGCCAATGTAGTTGATCAAACGATTCACGGCCACACTTCCATGGTTGTTAATCAGCCTAATAAAACAGTAACCCGAACAGAAATGGTGACCTGAGCCGGCAGAAAAACTGCGCTTATTGGGGCGGATTCTATTCCACTTTATTTAATGAAAAGTCTTCAAAATAAAGTTCATAAACTCGCATTTTTTGCCGGTTCCCGGGTCTCATGCATTTTACACCCTACACCAGTTATATATCAACATCGATAAGGAGATATAGATTCAAGCGTTTTGCTCGGCAAAATTGCTAGTTCATTCTCACACCATTGTCTCTAAGCGAAACACCCAGTTATAGCACACAATACTTGATTTGCCTTTTTAGTGCGAAGTGGGCGGCTCTGAAAAGAGCCTTTGGGTTTGTAGGTTCACTCGCTGTTGCTTTCACGCTTAACCGCCGAAACCGTACAGAGTGCGGCCCTGGCGCTTGAGAGCGTACACGACATCCATAGCGGTGACGGTCTTCCTCTTGGCGTGTTCGGTGTAGGTAACGGCGTCGCGAATGACGTTCTCCAGGAACACCTTCAGCACACCACGGGTTTCTTCATAGATCAGACCGGAGATACGCTTGACACCACCTCGGCGGGCAAGACGGCGAATAGCTGGCTTAGTAATACCCTGGATGTTGTCACGAAGGACTTTGCGATGGCGCTTAGCGCCTCCCTTTCCAAGCCCTTTACCTCCCTTTCCACGACCAGACATAGCTAATTCTGCGTTCAAAGCGAAAGCAAATTAAGGTTGTGCCGTCCATGTTCTGTTATACACATAAGGACTACCTGATTGAAACCATATAGCAACTTTAAGACTGATTGGTCGCCTCCGCCCACACGTTCTTCCGCAAACGGTTCTCTATTTGTCGATCCTTTTTTCTTGTCACCTTTTTCAAAATCATTATTACTACTACTGCACTTTTGGTCCTACAACTAATACTGGAATACATGATTTAGTGTCCACATATGCATGACAGGGCATCTAACAATATTCTCCATCCCCTTTTTGTGCAAAGTGGGTTGAAGGAACAGAGCCCAATGCATTATTTGTTATTCTGCGAATGAACGCTGATGGGTTATGATTAGAATGCAGTATTATGGGTCCATCGGGGGAACTGAAGTACACATCAGTGCCTCATTCTCAATGGTACAGTAGCCGAACTGATTAAAAAATTTAAACGGACAGATGAAATCAGGAACAGCTAACAGAGCTTCACTGCAGAGCAAGGGCTTCACACTGTCAAACCCCTCCTGGTAAAGGAGACTAAGGGGGGACATGATCTAGGTATAAGATTCCTAACTGGTCTGGATGCTGTTTAGCCAAATGGCTATTTCGATATTCAACATTTTAAAATGAATTAGAGAACACTTCTTTACACAGCGTGTAGAGTATGGAATAGTCTTCCTGTTCATGTAGTGCAGGCTAAAACCCTGGGTTCCTTTAAATCAGAGCTAGATAAGATTAACAGCTCTGAGCTATTATGGTCTCCTCTTGTTTGTAAATTTCTCATGTTCTTATTAGCAGCACCAGTAATTGCATACAACTTACCCGCTAAGGTATGACCTTTTCCTTGACCTACGTTCTTCCCCAAGTAGGTCACCTTAGCCTTGGAAAACTGACACTTCATCAGCTTGAGTGTTAAACGGGCCACATCCAGCCACTGGAAAACCTGATGGACTGTTGCTAGATGACCTATGAACTGGAAAATACCATGACATTATGAAGACAGGAGAAGTCTGTGACGAGACCCATGCCCAGCCCAGCATCCCGTCAAGTTAAAACTCGGTCACCTGTCTTAAACTCACTCAGATAACGTGTCTGACTAATGATCAGAAGATTCTAGGTTCAACTTCTGGCCGACTCAGGCATCGCTTTTGAGGAAATTGCAGGTTCCTCCAGCGATTCTTAGGACTTTTTACTCCGGTGATGTGGAAGGATATCCTGAGCCAAACATCACATCCTGGTATAAAAACAGCTGTGTACAGGACATTAAGGGACTATAGAGAGTGATTCAGGCAGCCAGACTAACACTCGCTATGATGATCCCTCAGCGCATCCATCAGAGGATTACCAATGTCCAACAACTAGAGAGAAGAAATTGCAAGTAAAATATTACGGACATTTCCTTATCAGTGCACTCACACAATATGCTCATCAGAAATTCATGTCTGTTACACACACACAGAAGCAGCTCCTTACACTTTGCTTGTCACTTGTAATAGAACCCAGCACATTTTGTTCCAGAAACTGCTTGATATTTGCTTGACAGAAGACAAATAAAACAATGAACCAAATTCACAACCTTAGCATTTATTTATGAACGATAAACAGGAACACCAAATAAAAGTCTCCGGCTGGTTGATATAGCGATTAAATGTTGGGGCAACCCAGAGAAACACAAATCAAGGACTCGAGTTATCAAATCACACGACTTTTGCTCTCTTGGGGAAAACATGGTCGGCTCTTAAAAGAGCCTTTTGATTGATAATGCAATGCGACATTTACTTGGTCTTCGCCGGCTTCTCGGTCTTCTTGGGCAGCAGCACAGCCTGGATGTTGGGCAGCACGCCGCCCTGAGCGATAGTCACACCGCCCAGCAGTTTGTTCAGCTCTTCGTCGTTACGAACGGCAAGCTGCAGATGACGAGGAATGATGCGCGTCTTCTTGTTGTCGCGGGCAGCGTTACCAGCCAACTCCAGGATTTCAGCAGTGAGATACTCGAGCACAGCAGCCAAATAGACTGGAGCTCCAGCACCAACTCGCTGAGCATAGTTCCCTTTACGGAGCAGCCTGTGGACACGGCCGACAGGGAACTGCAAGCCAGCCCTGGAAGAACGAGTCTTGGCTTTAGCGCGAGCTTTGCCGCCAGTTTTACCCCTACCACTCATTTTATCGCACTCTAAAAACGAACAACAACACTTTTCCTTTTGGGCTTCTTCACTTATATGACATACAGCCATTTCATTGGCTGCACCCGATCATGTGAATTTGTCCAATCAAATCGAAGGAATGAACCAGCCAAACGGTGAACGTTGGTGTAGTAAAGTTAGAAGCAGATCGTCTGCTTAACAAGTGCTTAAGGCGTTTATTAAATTGATTCTCTTTAAAAATTGCGAATTTTTATTTTCATTATTTAAGTAAAACAAGATTTTTTTTAAATAATTTTATGTAATTTTGACTATGAACTATCTATCTATCTATCTATCTATCTATCTATCTAATGATTTGTTTTGTTTATGCGCATATTCTCACATTTACACAGTAACATTTATTAACGGTAATTCACCTTGATTCATACCTAGTTGTTTTCCAAATTAAACAAAATTATTTATTCAAAACGGCACAGTAACACAATAATGTTTTCACTATTGCTTCCCACATCTAGGATTGGGGTTCGAACACTGACTGACCCCATCGCAGTTGCCCCCTGCCCCAGACCCTGCCAGGTTCTGAGGAATGCTCAAGGCAGATCACGACCCTGCATTGAAAACTAAGTATAGAAATTATACGAAAACGACATTGCCCATATTTAATGGTTAAATGGATTAACAACTGCCACAAGGTGGCAGCAAAGACTACTAAATGAAACATGTAGCATTAGCTAGAAGACAATGCAGATTATATTTCAAACAGATATACTGAACATTTTATAAATATATTTCCGTTAAGGGTCTGTTGGACATGTAATTATGTACAGCCGATTACAGTAATTATGTTACCGAAAACGCCATGTGCATTTCCATGAATGAGTCGTTTCACATTGCAATCTAGTTACTTTAAGTATCATTATTTCCACTATTACATATACGGAGACAGCGAGTCTGCTCTGTTCGTAATCAATCAGTTTTCAAACACGTGCCTTCTTACATAGACAGTACTCCCTTTGAGCAGGTGCGCTGTCTTTGAGTGCGGTGGTGTGCTAGGAGGCACGATAGACGAGGGATGCAGGAGAAAGCCACAAAAGGGCAGCGTCATTAAGTAAAAAGACTGGGGAAACCCAGAAAGGGCGGACGACGTGGAGGAAGCGCTCAGCAGGAAAATGGGGGCGGCGCTGCAGTCACTGGGGACGACTATACGCTCTCCGTTGTCTGGTGGCGTAACGCTGACTGTCTCTATGTCCGCCTATGGCGTCACAGCATGTGGACTTTTTTTTCGTGTTTTTTTTTGGGATATCATGTGTGTCTGAAATGTTCATTAAAATTGTAATGCAAAATAAAAAGAAGTGTAGGCACTGTTTTCTTTTTAAAATATCGCAATTCTGCCTCACGATATACGTGCTTAGTAGAAGATGAGATGTAATAATTTCTATGTTAATAACACTAACCTCGTGATGCAGCATCCATCCATCCATCCATTTTCCAAACCGCTTATCCTATTGGGTCGCGGTCGTGATGCAGCAATATAATAAAATACATTCAGCATTCAGGAAGCGTATGATTAAAATATTATGTGCTGTGTTATGCAAGAGATATTAGATACGTTACGTGTAACCTTTAAATTGCATGCATCTAAAGGTTTTGGGGAGAAACGTGTCATTGCGGGAGTTTTTAAATCAAAGCCTTTTTAAATGTTAGGTAAAATTATTGTAAAGTTTTTTTTTTAAAATATTACAAATCGAATGATATATGTAATGGGCGCCTTCTGTATTTCTTAAACATGCCTTACAACGAACTATAGAATCTCCCAGTTGAAGATACTGATTTTGTGAAGAGCTCTGAATGAAGACACGGTTTTGTTTAAGAGCAAAACTCAAAATACAATAAATAGCTTGAAATTAACTGGAATTTGCTCTTCTTCTGGACCGTAACAAGCATCACGGCTTCCCCACTTTTTGTGTATTTATTAATACAGGGCTATGTAATCAATGTATCCTTGATGAAGCGTTTTGAAAAGTGACTTTTGGCACAAATGATCTGTCTGGTGCTGTTCCACTAGGCATCGGCACTGTTGCTCCATGGTCTTGGCACATCCGCTAGTTGCCATGGAGATTCCACACCAGAGAGCTGAAGAGGCACCATTTTAAAAGAGATAATTAATAACAAAAGATTACAGGAATAAAGCAGCCCGCTGTTCAGTGAAGGGGACTGGCTACGCACACAAATTAATGGGGGCACACAGGAACACTGAGACTCAAGGATCAGATAATATTCTTTACTCAGTGCATATCAATTAGATACTGACTCTGCTTCCTCGGTTTATGTGTGTTTGGTGCCGGCTCAGCAATTTCAATGAGTAGTGATTTAAGTAGACTGTAAATGGCAACTAGCTCTTGCATACTTATTAATTCCTTGAAGGCAGATGGTGCACATGCAGACGTACATGTTCTTCTGTACATGTACATGGTTCTTGTTGTGTCTGCATGTGTGTCTCTAACTGGTATAAACAGCATAAATGATACATTGACGAAGACATGCATCTACAAAAGCACACTCACCATGAAGTGGAGTTAATATGGGGCAAAAGTGAAGAGATCATTACAAATGTATCACAGGCTTTCAATGGGGTTTCCATTGATACAAGGAACGGAATCACAGAAACACCATGCTGCTCATTGTGTGATTTCAATGGTGCGAGAATCTTTGACCAGCTATATAACTTAGGTACATATTTTCCAATATAACGGAACAGTTAAAGGAAAATAAAGATGTTAGATGTGGAAAGATAAAAGTCCCCTCTTACTCAAGTAAAATGTTACTAGACACTGTGTGGCTCTGTGGGGTAGAACTGGCTGGAAGGTTGATGGTTCGAATCCAATGGCTGGCAGAGTGATGTCACTCCTGGGCTTATTAGTAAAATCCTTAGTCCTTCGAGCTCCAGGGACAGGCTAACCCTAAATGTAGAACTTTATTAATTAGAAATTTCTCTTTTAATCACAACAGATTGATGGTCCTGGCGATTCATCTGGAAGACTTGGGAACTTTGTGTCTTCGTCATACTGTTTTCACAGAGTTTGCTCAGCTAGCAGCTTCCTCTCTGTACGTGTCAGTGGTCTGGACTGTGCTCCAGACTCTCCCAGCAGGGGTGTGCACTTCTAGCCCATAGTTCAGACTCTTCTGGAAGATCTGTGCAACAGCGTGTGAACATGCAATCTGTGGATGACAGACTGTTATAGGAACCAGCAAATCCTCACAGTCAACATCACTTCTTACAGGAATGGCAGTTCTATCATTATTTATCTTAGGTAATTAAAGTAAATTTCAGTTTTGACATAATGAAAAAATAGATTTTAACGTTGACTGTTCCAACAATATTTTAAAGGTGGCCTAATGCTGCAGTGCTGCAGTGATGCAGTGGTACAGTGCTGCCTCACCCTTTCAGCCCGTTGCCCCAGCATTTAACGCCTTTTTTTTCACAGTCCTGAAACACGCCATTAAGTGAACTGGTAAACCTGTAAATCAGCCATAGCGTGTGAGTGTCTGCCATGCCTTCTGCCCTGTGCTTACTGGGATGGATCCGGAGATCCCAGCAACCTTGTACTGGATAAGCAACTGGCTCCAGCAGAAAGGCAACAGCAAGGGAAAAATACAAAAATTAAGATGCATTACTTAGGATTGGGTCAGTTTATGGGAATGTTACTTCTTACTCTGACCTATGATGGTTAAAAGGTTTCTTTATATTCTTAGAAAATAGAAACTTTCCCACCTGTCTGTGCATCACACGTAAAATCTGTCTGTGTCTCTTAAGGTTACAAGCTGGCAGAATCCCAATTGTACCATTCCATTCAAGCCCTTGGAGTCCCCTGTTAGAGATGGGGGGGGTGTTGTGCATCATTCTCATCCATTTGGGAAGCCAAGGGGGCATCATTTGACTCAGCTGTCTGGCTCAAGAAGAGCCACGTTTCCGGAATGTGTGACTTGCCTTTAATTTGACCATGATTTTTTTAAGCAAAATTGTATGAAAATACTAAATAAAATCATTGAGGACAATTTCTTTTTGAATCTACTCGGTTGTAATAAACAAAAACGTCCCCCCCAAAATAATAGGCCTCGTTCTGTAGGAGCTTCTGAAGCTGGAAGCCCAGTGTGTCCGTGCTGCTTCCAGTCTGTCTGTGCTGCTTCCAGTGTGTCCAGGCAGCTTCCAGTGTGTCCATGCTGCTTCCAGTGTGTTTGTGCTGCTTCCAGTGCGTCAGTGCTGCTTCCAGTGTGTCCAGGCAGCTTCCAGTGTGTTTGTGCTGCTTCCAGTGTGTCCGTGCTGCTTCCAGTGTGTTTGTGCTGCTTCCAGTGCGTCCGGGCTGCTTTCAGTGTGTCCATGCTGATTCCAGTGTGTCCGTGCTGCTTCCAGTGTGAATGAGTCATTTATCACTGGCTTGTCAGTATCCTCCATGTAATGCGGCAGACAGGGAGCTCTTCTGCCACACGCACACACGAACGCATACACACACACATACACACATTACCATGCGCACACACACGGCTTTGTAATTACATCTATGTGGGGACTCTACATCCATCTCTATGGGGAAAACTCTAATCTCACCATGACGCCCGTAACCCTACCCAGCGCTAACCTTAACCATAAATAACCAAACAAAATATGTCTTTTGACAATTTTACTTTTTTGATTGCAGTCGCAGATTTTATTATTTTTAAAAAAAAAAAGGTCACTACAACGTCAAAATGGCAGGTTTTTATCAAAAGCTGCATATGGGCAGAGTGGGGACAGGGCCCCTGCATGGCCACATCACCTGCTTCTCTTTAGTTTTAATGTCTTACAGTTAAACTCTGAAAAGGATGTGAAGAGGACTCTCCTTCTGGTTGTCTGAGACTGTGCGCATTACATTTCTGATGAATAGGGAAAATGATCCCTTAGGTCACTGTGTCTCCAGTGGTCGTCTGTGGCCAGTGGGAGGTAAACGCATCTTTAACTTGGCTGCTAGTAAACATTTAACGCCTCTGTCTGCTACAGAACGTTCTGCCCAGTGTGAACAAGCAGTTCGGTAACAGGCCTCCTGCAGTATGATAGTACATAGTGCAGGTTTCACATGCAACAGATCTCTTGGCTTTTGGCGTTTCTGCTTGGGTACTGAAGGACTCTGACACGTCTCGGGGTACTTGGCGTGGTTTAAGATGTATTCATGAATAAGCCAAGAATTCAGCTTCGGTTAATTCAATGTTAAGGGCAGCTCCTTCCAGCAGAATAGCGGAACATATATTCTTATGCCTGGGAGAAAGGGTGGGTTTGCGGTCAGGGGAGGGGAGAGGTGTCGCGCTGCAGGAGCTGATTGCGGAGCAAATGCAGGTTGTGTGGTGGAGGATTTTCAAATTCAAATGCAGCTACACTATTTATCCACATTTCTGCATGCAAGAGACTGTCGCAGACCTGAGCTGTCAGTATGAATGGGACTAATGTTTTATTTTGCCAACCCGCTGCTAGTAAAGTACTGTTACAGTTTTATGCTTCAAGAAAAATGTGACGGTCTGGAAACCTCACTAATGAAATAGTTGATTAGAAGGCAACTGCATTTCTGGCCAAGTAACATGATATTGACTGTAAACAGCCAGCTCACCTAACCTCTCTAAATCATAAAATTAACCTACATGGTGTTTTGTATACAACTGGCTTTTGCAGGCAATAATCAAGATTTTTTTTTTCTCAACCATCGATGGTTTCTGAGACTTGGGCAGGTAAATTAGCAACTAGCATCTCAAATCTGTGACTGAAGAATTTTACAGCGACATTAGCTATTGGGCAGTGAGGCGGCAAAGGATTATGGGAAGTGGAATACAGCACTGGAGTGGTGAGAGAGAAGGTCCCAATGAAGCTTAAATGACGTGACTGAGAGGAAGCAGGGAAACTCTGTGCGTTCAGGAAGACTGTCCTTCAGAGCACTGTCCGTGTTCTGGCAGTGTGAGTAAGTGCTTCTCAATAAGGAAAGAATGAATCACTTTATTTATAAGTTACATTTAAAGATGCCTTGTGTCAATCAAAGTGCTATACAGAATACCAATAAAGCACAGAAATGAATAAAAAAAACATATATATATATATATATATATATATATATATATATATATTTGTCTGTGTGGATTATGTTTATATTACATTGTGGGGACCAAATTGTGGGAAAATGATACTCAGTCTTGTGGCAGATGTTTCATGTATGAAGGCAACAAACCTTGATTCTATGTGCAGGTATTAATATCTGTTCGCTGACCAAATAAAATAAAATAACTTAATTGTCATTAAGAAAAATGGAACTATGATTCATTCACTTTTTCATCTAGACATGCATGAAGGTTTTCTCATGAATAGGAGTCAGATGGATTAAGAGGGAGATAAAGTTATTTAGCATCTGCATAACAGTGAAAGGCAATATTAAATGACAAAAGTGTAACAGTTGCATCCCATGAACTTTTAAGTAAGCATTCTGTGCCATAGATCAGTCCTGGACGTCGTCTGAGCCCTGAGAAAAACAAGAGAACCAGGCATACAGGAACCTTCTGGAACATCATACCTGGAGACAGACATTTGACACCACAAAGACGGAACGGGGCCTGAATTCTATTCGGGAAATAAATAAGTAAAGAGGGAAATGCTACCAGAAGGAGACGAAAAGCAATGTCCTTGAGGATCGGCTGTCCTGGACAGAAGCCATTGTGTGAAAGCATTTGCACATCCATCCCTAGAGCCCTGACACAGGTGAGTGGGGGCCACCTGCACAAAGGTTACACACCGACACTGCCGGATGCGGGCTCAGCCGCAGGGCCACTGCACAAAGGTTACACACCGACACTGCCGGATGCGGGCTCAGCCGCAGGGCCACTGCACAAAGGTTACACACCGACACTGCCGGATGTGGGCTCAGCCGCAGGGCCACTGCACAAAGGTTACACACCGACACTGCCGGATGCGGGCTCAGCCGCAGGGCCACTGCACAAAGGTTACACACCGACACTGCCGGATGCGGGCTCAGCCGCAGGGCCACTGCACAAAGGTTACACACCGACACTGCCGGATGCGGGCTCAGTCGCAGGGCCACTGCACAAAGGTTACACACCGACACTGCCGGATGCGGGCTCAGCCGCAGGGCCACTGCACCCCTTCTTCAGCTGGGTATCCCCTATTTGTTAGTGGTCTGGGTCGTGCCAGTGTTGCGAGCCCCTGGTATCACTGAGGAGAGGCAGTTCCTTTGGGTAGTTAACCTGACATCCCCAGCAGGTGGCGACGCGGCTATGGGTGTTTTTCCTTAACTATTGTAAGTCCTGATTGTTTGTTCTCTTCACGCTTGGCTCCATCCTCATTTTAGGTACCAAACTTTCAGGGATTTTTGGCCTAGTGGTGCTTTGTTTTTCTGGACCAGTCCCAGAACGCCCATTAAGGACCCACAGGTGTATAGTACTGGCCAGTGTTAAGGATGCCAGTTCATATAGCTTGATTTTTGAAGTGTGAGAGGAAACAATAGTGTAGAAGTAGGGAGAATGTGTAAGTTGTGCTGGCAACCGAAGCCCCAGCCCTGCAGTTATGATGCTGCTCTACTATCCAGTACAGCTTGAGTATGTCACTGCTTACATAAACACGGCATGGCAGCTAAAGCCATGGATACTGTAGCACAGTGAACTGTAGCACAGCCTTGCTGTTCTGCGGCGAGGGGAGGCAGAGTAGCTATATTAAGAGGACCATTTTAGACTGTGGGCCTGACTGTCTGCGCCTTATTTCCTGCCCAACAGTCAGATGATAGCAGCACACCTTCTGTGAAAATGAACAGATGTACAAACAGGAGAGTCACACAGGGAGTAGAGGCACCCAGTGACTGTAATTAACACGGGAGAGTCGGGCATTGCTGAGCGGCGTGTGATGCTGTGTGGGAGGAGGTGTGTGGGCAGGGAGTGGGCGGCAGGAATGGTATGTGTGTGTGTGCGTGTGTGTGTGTGCGTGTGTGTGTGTGTGTGTGTGTGTGTGTGTGTGTGTGTGTGTGCTGTGCTTGCAGCATTTTCTGTAGCGCCTCTCATGAGTAAATAAATGTGTGTGGTTACCCTGCTGTTCACAAAGACAATGTCAAGCACTGATAGATGGCGGTTTATTTTTCACATAAATACCGAGGAGTAATATTTGATGCAAAAATGTTGTGCATCAAATGATTGTATAATTGACACACTGATTATTTTGCTCTGACCCGGCAGTTTTCCCTGCTTCCCGGAATAAAACGCACACAAAGAAATCGATCGGTTTTGTTTCAGATGTTGGCATAATTCTGCTTCAACAGCAGTGTCGGAAGGAGTTTGACATTGGCGGGGAGCGAATTTGCATGGGGGGTGGTGCACAAATGCAATTTTAAATAATTTAAAAATAGTAAAGGCTTCATCATTTAAAATAACACTGACACTTTATGGTGCAGTTCCACAAAAAAACACATAAGTAAAAAAATAAGTGATCCATTCGAAAAAATGATTTGGTCTGATAGCTGCCTGCAGTCTCAGTCAGGCCTGTGTGTCATCCTCACGCTCTGCACGCACAGCCAATTGGCCTCAGTATCGATACGAACGCTACGAAACGCCCTCGTCAGTTTTTCTTTTCTTTTTTTTTTGGATGGGGGTGTCCCTCCTGTCCCCGCTATTTCGGACGTCTCTGGTAACTAACCATAGAAGAAAACGTACTGAGGTTCCATATCCCCCTTTTCCAAGCCGCCGCCCCGCTGCCCCCTCAGCAGCATGTAGTCCTGGCTCCCTTTCCCATGCTGGGAGGCCGTCGGCTCCTTTGGCTGAAAATCTTCTCTCACCGACTAACGAGCCACAAGTGAGTGCTTTGGTGGCTCGTTCCACTGGCTTAGTGCAGGACGGAGGTCCGGCGGGGAAATCCTGCAAAGCCACTAGCTCACATTTCCACACTGCGAACAGCACTGCGCACATACAGTAACACTATTATATGGAAGTTTAACGTTAATGATCCGCCAGCCTCGTTGGAAGTGAACCCACATCCACGGACAACCCCCCCTCTGTATTCAGCTCTGATGAAATGACGCACAGGCTCTGTTAATTGCTTACATTACAAGGTCATCCGACAGCATAGTCTTGTGTTAAAAGCACCGGCAGTGAACGTCTATTATGATGTTGCTCTGCTGTTCTCACATTAGATTAAAATTGCTTCAGCCACACCATTGATCACAGGAACTTGCCTGAATGAGAACTGGCTGCCTTTTCAATGTGAAGTAAAAGATTCCAATAACAGGCTCACGAAATGCACTGTGTTTAACACCAATCGTGTAGAGGACCTGTTTTGTTTGAGGAGAGACCAGAGGTTTGTGTCATGATACAAAGGACAAGTAAGAGCTACAGAGGAAAAAATTGAAAGTTTGAAAATCATTTGCTTGGAGAAGCCTGATACAACTGAGGAATCTCACGGGATCTAGCAAACATCTTGAGGGACATGCAGAAAGATGCCAGGAACAGACGACGGAAAATATTTTATGGCAGGAATGGAATACCAGAATAAAACTGGATGTTTGCCAACCTTGAAGGATAAACTAGCACATATGTAGAGGAAGAATTTGTGATAAATTCATATATTCTCCTTCTGGGTGAGGAGAACTGGTGCAAAAGAGAGACGATATACAGTCAATTACTCTATTGTCATAATAAGTGTTTTTTTTGGGGGGAGGGGGCATTCTCCCCCCCTAGTGAAAAATACTAATGGCTTCTTGTTTGTCACCATAAAAATTTATTTTGGAAAGATGCTAACTAAACGGCAGGCCCCCATAAGCGTTGTTTTCCCAGATGCAGTGGACCTTGGCTTTGTATGACTGATGGAATTTGTCCCTCCAGGAAAAAATAGCTGTGGATCCAAACAGAGCTGAGAGATAAACAAAAAATGACCATTTGTGAATGAAAGATTTCCTGCTGTTGAGTTCTGTCTGAGGAGGCTTTGAGGAGGTGGCTGTCCTTGCCGACAGTCTGCTCCGGTGTCCGCCGTTACCAGCCTGTGAGCTCCGCCTCGGTACCGCAGTCCGGCGCATTATCAAGCTGCCAGCGGTGTGACATAAGAACCAGGGCAACGTCATGCGGAAAAACCATGAACATAAAGCGCCTGATGTGTAGGAGGTGTGCAAATATTGCCTTGAGAAATCCATAATAACATTTTAATAATCATTCAACCTAATGTGACTCACCTTTGGGGGGGAACTAGGAGGGAAATTAAATTATGTCATAAATGGTGAGCAATTAGCAGTATTGTTAGCTGTGCTTGCATTTTCTCCTTTTTTGGGTAGCTGAATGGAATAATCTCTTTGTGTATGTTTGAACATGATCTGTTTCCATGGCAACCCCACACAGCAATGCAACTTCTATAAAAACCCACGTAGGATGGGATACGTCTAAATGATTTCTGGCTGTCTGTGACAGTGCAGGCAGTCGGTTGCAGGGGATGGACACTGCAGCTCGGTTTGTCTCTCTGTTTACAGTGGCAGGCATGTAGCCTAAATAATGGTGAATTCACTTCACAAACATGCGTTTCTGCTGCTGTTCACATGGCACCCGCTTCACTGTTATACTTTACATCTGTCTGTACTGGAAAATATTCTGAATTTTGTGAGTGCAAAAAGTATTTTAATAAATGAACCTGAATGTATTTTAGTAAAAAAAAAAAAAAAAGTGAATTAACGTCTGAAGGCTTCCATACTATCGATGTTAACATGAGGATGAGGATTCAGACTTCAGGAACCTCTGTGAATTTCACAGAAAAAGCTCAGCTGGGTACAGCAGATCCACGGCTCAGTGCCTGACAGCTCAGATCTGTCCCTGCAGGTTTGCCCATGTGCTTAGTTTTCAGGTTTAGATTGTTCAGGTGTCACTCACATCTAAGATTTGCCCTTTCTGTGAACTGGTGACCACAGAAAGTGTTTACAGTATGACTGAAGGCGTGTGTCTGTGTGTTTGTGATTATTACATTGTGCGGACTAGAGTTCAATTCCATTCACTTTATTTTTATATAGCGCCTTTCACAACAGAGTCATCCCAAGGTGCTTTACATGGATGTGTTGTGATACATTACATCATTAGAGAGTAATACAGACCAGGAAAAAGAAAGGAAAGAAATTAAATAAAGAAAGTCAGATGACAACGGAGGAGGAACCAAAATATCCCAAGTAAGGAGAAATAAAACCTCTGGGGGTCCGAGGTCAACTTGCAGTTCTATATTTAATAGGCATATTATTTGATTTCCTTTCAATCTATGTGAAATTGTATAATGATCAAAAAACAAGCATAACATTGTTTTGGGGTGAAATTTATAAATAAAGTATAATAAGCTGGCTCTGATTATATGATTTTTAAGCTGGAACTTTCTTATTGTTTAAATCCACGTGAGAATTCAACTGAATCTGCTCCTTCAGTCAGCAGTCATATATATTGCTTATTTATGTGATTTATGTGATCAATAGCCAGACAGTGGGGGGGGGGGGGAGGGGGTAGAAAACGTCATTAATGGTACATATCTATTATTTTAAGCAGGTAAAATCCTTTTTTTTGAGTTATGCAATGGCATTAGAAGGGTAAAATATCTACTAATCTATGTGCGAAAGAAACTGATTAAATATGCTGTCAGTGATGATCAATTTCTAATGCTGTTTGCAATCTGGCTTTAAAGTATTTCATAGCCAGCAGGAATCTCAATGAATTATCTTCTTTGGTTGGTAGACAGTTGTGTTTATGGGGTAAAAGAGTCGATATCTGATTTGGGCGATATTTTTACACAGCAGAGACAGGGATCGATGCCATCACTCGAGTCACAACCAGATAAATGGCCAGAGAGGGGCAGGAGCTCTGAGCAGCGCAGAGCCCATGAGGAACCTTGGGAGGGTTTCCGCAGCGAAGGCCTGTTTCGGGCTCTTTAACTGCATGGCTTTGGTATCCATGCAGGAATCGGGCTTCACACAGGACACACAGCTGTTTTGATTATTACTCTCCAGCAGCTTTAAGGTTATACACTTGGTGCACTTCATGTGATGCAAAGATGAAGGTGTTATTCCCCTTTTATGGATGCTTGGGGCAGAACATTGGTCTGTGATTTACTCTGATTCTTGCAGTCGCCCCTCCCCTTTGCTGCATCCTACTGAGGATAAATTATGGTTTTTTTTTATCACATGAAATAAGCTCTTGTAATTACTGGGGATACAAATTAGGCACCTATATGTTGTGCCTAAATGTCAGCTGCCGTTACCTGGTGGGTGCAGGGCGGCATAAGGCACCAAGCATCACCCCCTGTCACCACTGTCTTGTTAGCATGACTGCGGCTGCCACCCAATGTGAAATGTGACCCCATCAGGAAACAGGGGTGCAAGGAAAGATGCTCTGTCGCTCACTCCATCATATTAAACTTGTCTTGCATGATGAGAACCTCGTGCATAATGTGCGGAGTGATCTGAACCTGAGAATGTCGTGGCCCTGTGCTTCTCTCGCCGCCAGCAGGCTCCATTCGACCCCGTCTCCAAGGAGACGCCTGCCGCTCCATCCCCTGACCTGGTCACCTGTTAGCACCCCCTCCGTGCAGGGCTACCTGTTTCACCCCATGGCCCCGTGTCTCTTCTATCACGACCAAGTCCATCTCAGGGTCTGTCTCTGCCCGGCCATTCCTGCAGCCCCCTTTCTCCTCCCGCCACTGTCAGCCTTCCCCATGTGCCCATGTCTCTTCCACCATGAGCAGGGTCTATGAAGCCCATCTCAGGGTCCATCTCTGGCCTCGGGACCTGGCTGTCTGCTGGCTCCGGTGCCTGGCTGCAGGTCCTACCTCCCTGGCTTGTGTCGGCTGCTGATGCAGCACTAGGTGCACTTGCAGCCGCTGTGCGCCGGGCACATGTCAGAGCAGCAGCCGCAGGGCTGCCGGACTCAGCGTGAACATTCTCAGCACCCTGTCTTATTACTCTTTTCAGGTCTGTGACGACAGATGCACAACATAAGGTAAGCCCCTCTCATACTTTTCTCCTGTGAGCCACCCCACCCCCCCCCGCCCCCCCTTCCCTCCCTCCTCCATCCACTGTGCTCATTCTCCTGTGCCTTCGGCACTGCTGGGTGCTCCATGCTTTTCCAAGCTGTTTAAGGCAGCCAGGATCGAGGAAATCCTCTTCGCAATGAGCAGTGAGGCTGGGGAAACAGGGAATCACACAGGAATTCCGTAATCCCATCTACTGCGAATGAGATTTTGGCTTAATAAATGGTGAGTGTAGAGAATGCTAAAAAAATATGTAGCCTATCATTTTGCGATGTGTCTGAGCTTGTGAGGATACATATGTGGGCATGTTTGTGTGCATATATGTGGAGTTTCCCTGTTGTGGGTGCTGTGCATGCATGCCTACAGTAATCGTGTTGTGTTTAGTAGACAGTATTAAGCTGCATGTGGAAGTGAAGGAAAGCGAATGGAATGAAGAAGCTAAATTTCCAGTCATTCGATCAGATTGCAGCCTTTCAGGGTTTAAGCTGTAATTAAGGAAACATACACAAAGTCACACAGGAGAGCCGTGCTGAAGCTTAGTGTCGTAACTCTGTATGAGAAAATTGCGATAGATAGATGATAGATAGATAGATAGATAGATAGATAGATAGATAGATAGATAGATAGATAGATAGATAGATAGATAGATAGATAGATAGATAGATAGATAGATAGATAGATAGATAGATAGATAGATAGATAGATAGCAGTGACAATATATTTGTTCTGTATTGTGGTTTCCATTATTTCCTTCATGTGATCCCAGTTTACCCTGGGAAAACCTGTGAGCCTGTGAACTACAAACTAAAATGATGTTGTGGGAGGAGCCTGTGTCAGTTCCGTATTTCAAGTTCTTTCCATTAATTGCACAGAGCGGGAATTGAAAGTAGACCGTAGTTGTTTCTCAGTCGCTATTAAGATACAAATATGATAGTTAATTATCCCTCAGGTCAGGAAGTGATGCTGAAGTCCAACTACGGAAAATTTTACAGGCCAAAAGAAGCTTGTGCATTAGAGACATAAATGTGAGCATCTTTCACTCAGAATGATTTGATTGACAGCCGTCTATCAGTGACAGTATGACTGTGTTCCGCAAAATATTGTCAGCTTTGACAAACATATTCCATCAAACTGCTGTCATGCGGGGCAGCAAACCATTTGGTCCTATGACTGTTGTCCGCACTCTTATCCGCTGTTAAACAGAGGTTGCTAGGATCTTTAAGTGATCATAACACAAGCCTGCTCTGGATGTGGATTTACCCTTTGAGTGTTTACCGGGCGTCATTATACAGCACATGTTTGAAAACGGTACATCTGGCTGTAATTCCTTTCTTATATACTCATATAGGAGAACAAAATGATAAATTACACAGTGGGTG